>NC_057804.1:370385862-370560432 GCF_018294505.1 Triticum aestivum | reverse complement strand
TCGACGGTGGAGATGAACAGTATCCCGTGGAATCTCATTTTGCGGTACGCCACACCCCTCCCGATGAACAGGACCCCCATTTCGACCATAGGAGGTCCGTTTCATCCGTTTTGCGGTACGCCACACCCCTCCCGATGAACAGGACCCCGTTTCGACCGTAGGAGGTCCGTTTCGTCCGTTTTGCGGTACGCCACACCCCTCCCGATCAACAAGACCCCCGTTTCGACCGTAGGAGGTCTGTTTCCTCCGTTTTGCGGTACGCCACACCTGTCCCGATCAATAGGACCCCGTTCGGAACGTAGGAGGCCCGTTTCCTCCATTGTGCGGTACGCCAGGCCTCGTTTCCATCGTCTGTTCCGTTCAAGCCCTCTCGATGAACACGACCACACATTCCGTTTTGACCCAGCCGGTTGGCTCCCACGCGTTCCGTTGCCTCCCGAGGAACACGACGCATTCCGTTGCCTCCCCATGAACACGACGCATTCCGCTGCCTCCCCATGAACACGACGACGACGATGTTTATCCGTTCTGACCCAGCCATGTACACGAGCCCTGGTCGTACGTACGCGCGAGTAGGCGTTCGAGACCCTGCCCGTATGTACGTACATGGACGTATTTTCTTTCTTGCACCCTGGTCGCTGTACGTACGTGTACATGCTACGTGCGCGCCGCTACTACGACACGTACGCGCCCCTACATCGACCAGTATATATGCACGTACACGTTCACGACCAGAATGACAATGCTACGTACGCTTCGACCAGGTGGGTTCCGACTGTCAGGCACTTCCTTGCAAGCGAAGATGTAGCTGGTGGATCCCAGCAGTCAGGGGGGAATCATTTTTTTGCCCGGATGCACTTCCTTGCGTGCGAAGATGTAGCTGGTGGGTCCCAGCAGTCAGGGGGCCCAATCGTTTTTTTGCCCGAACGCACTTCCTTGCATGCGAAGATGTAGCTGGTGGGTCCCAGTAGCCAGGGGGCGAATCGTTTTTTTGCCCGGACGCACTTCCTTGCGTCGGTGGGTCCCAGCAGTCAAGGGGGCTGTCGGTGTCAAAACCGGCGGATCTCGGGTAGGGGGTCCCGAACTGTGCGTCTAGGCGGATGGTAATAGGAGACAAGGGACACGATGTTTTACCCAGGTTCGGGCCCTATTGATGGAGGTAAAACCCTACGTCCTGCTTGATTGATATTGATATTGTGGATGTTTACAAGAGTGGATCTACCACGAGATCAAGGAGGCTAAACCCTAGAAGCTAGCCTATGGTATGATTGTAATGGTTGTTGTTGTTGTCCTACGGACTAGAGCCATCCGGTTTATATAGACACGGGAGAGGGCTAGGGTTACATAGAGTCGGTTACAATGGTAGGAGATCTACGTATCCGTATCGCCAAGCTTGCCTTCCACGCCAAGGAAAGTCCCATCCGGACATGGGGCGAAGTCTTCAATCTTGTATCTTCA
This sequence comes from Triticum aestivum, assembly GCF_018294505.1. Lineage (NCBI taxonomy): Eukaryota > Viridiplantae > Streptophyta > Magnoliopsida > Poales > Poaceae > Triticum > Triticum aestivum. The sequence goes on along the minus strand of NC_057804.1, from coordinate 370,558,974 downwards.
TAGTCTTGGAGTCCGGTCGATGATGATAGTCCGACTGATGATAGTTCGGCTGATGATGGTAGTCCGGCTATCTGGACACCCCCTAATCCAGGACTCCCTCAGTAGCCCCTGAACCAGGCTTCAATGACGATAAGTTCGGCGCGTATATTGCTTGGCATTGCAAGGCGGGTTCCTCATCCGAACGATAGAAGATTGTGAACACCAGGATAGTGTCCGGCTCTGCAAAATAAATTCCACATTCCACCATAGAGAGAATAATATATACCCAAGTTCAATCTGCTGACTTTTTTGCGGCATGACGTCACGCCACTACCAAGCCATTACTTGAAACGGTTTCCTTGGCACGTCTTGTCGAAGCAGAGATCGTGTTCCCCCTTAATCCGGGATTCTCATCAATACGGACGTGGGTAACCCAACCGCGCCATTGATGGTGACGCTTGGGGGATAAGCGAGTTTTACCAGGCCGGTGGGGGACGCGTAGACTTCGTCCGCCCATATAAGGGATAAGGATTCACCTTTTCACCTACGCCTTCTTCCTCCTTTGCTTATCCATTTCCGCGCACTCGAGCTCCAGTGCCCAAGCCCGCACATCTCGTCTCAACCTTCCCCAGTTATGTCCGGAGTGGGAGGCAAGTGGATGACCTCCTCCATTACAGAGGAGCACATCGAAAGACTGCGCAGTGCCGGCTACCTGTCCAGCGACATCGCGCACCGGCTGCCCGACAAGGGGCAGCTCGTCCCCACCCCCAAGACCCATGAGAGGGTCGTTTTTATTCCCCACTTCCTCCGCGGACTGGGTTTTCCACTTCACCCCTTTGTCCGGGGGCTCATGTTCTACTACGGCCTTGATTTCCATGATCTGGCGCCGAACTTCATCCTCAACATCTCGGCGTTTATCGTCGTGTGCGAGGCCTTCCTCTGCATCCAGCCCCACTTCGGCTTGTGGCTCAAGACCTTCAATGTCAAGCCAAAGGTAGTGAAGGGCACTCAAGCGGAGTGCGGAGGCGCCATGTTGGGCAAGATGCCCAATGTCCTTTGGTTCGAAGGGGCCTTCGTGGAATCCGTCGAGGGGTGGCAATCGAGGTGGTTCTATATCATCGAGCCGCGCGACCCCAAGTGGGCGGCGGCCCCCGAGTTCAGATCTGGTATCCCCACTCAGCTCACCTCCTGGAAAGAGAAGGGCTTGCTGTGGGGTAGTTCGGAGGAGCTGACGGGACTCCAAGCCTGTATCCAGAAGCTGGTGAAGAAGCTCAGGCTGGTTAACATGGTCCAAGTCATGCTCGTCCGCCGGATTCTCCCATGCCAAGAGCGGGCATTCAATCTGTGGGAGTTCAATCCGGAACAGCACCAGGCGCTGAGCGGGCTCTTTGACACGACGTACGAAGGCGCCTGGAGGGTGCTGTTTAAGGGCGCCGAAGCCCCCGCATCCGCGACTGAAGATCGCGGATTTCGCTCGCAGCGCCAAGCCGACGAGGTAAGTGATTCTACCCCTTTACGGGACACTTGCTTTTCATAGTTTGACTCTATGCGGGTTTTAATTTCCCCTTTTCCTTTGACAGGACTGGATGAGGAAGGCGGAGCAGATTATCTGCCCGGCTCCCATGCCAGAAAACCCAGTAGACGCCCGTCTAGCGAGGCTGCTGGTTCCGGCATCGCACGTGGTATCGGAGAAGAAGGCCAAGAAGGAGGCCACGGGTGCTCGAAAGAGTTCCCGCTTTCAGGTGTCCGACGACTCCGGGGCGGACTCCTCCCCCGAAAACGAGGAGGAGAAGGAGGACTCTCTCCCAGAGGAGGGAGAGAGGAAGAGGAAGGCTTCCCTAACAGGGGAGGCCGAAGGGTCCAAGAGGGGAAGGACTATTCCCCCGGACAGCTCTGCCAACATCAACGTTGGCGAGGAAGAATGGCCTTCAAGGGCTAGGCCCCCAGCGAGATTGTAAGTATCCGGATTCCTGAGTGATTTATAATTTCTTTTTCTATGTCACATAGCGTCATTCTGATGCCGCATGCTGCTTGTAGTCCGACCAATGATGACCTCCCCGCTTCATCGAGCGGGTCGTTGGCTCCGTCGGATGTAGACTCCATCCCGACCGCCTTCACCCCTCGCGACACCGAGGACGCCGAGGTGGGATCCCAAGAGGGGACCCATCAGGGGGAGGCTCCGGAGGTGCCACAAGGCAGCCTCTCGGACTTTGCACCGGACTCCACATCAGAACCCGCAGTGGTTCCGGAGTCCGGCCAGCGGCCCCTTCGCACGAAGGGCAAGACCGTGACGCCAGCGGCTTCCGTCCAACTGGAGGAGCCGGACAATTTGTTGGAGGCGCTCCAGAGCGCTTCCATCGAGGAAGAGCACCGCACTATTATGAGTGCGGTGATTCAGAAGGTACAGCTCGCCAAGAGCGGGCTGACCGAAGCCTGCAGTAGCCTTCTATCAGGCTTTGAGGTAAGAAGATAAAAATATGCAATGTAATGCCGCATAGACAGTAGCCCCTGATGCTCGGTTCGGTGTTCGGAAAGAAAAGCCGGACTGAGGATCTGAAAAAAAGAAGATATACGCAGGGTTGCTAAAAAATTATGTCAATATGGGTTGCAGGCTGCGCTGCTGACCTCTGCCGCACTGACTGCGGAGGTCGGTGCTTTGAAGCAGGAGCTCGAGCGGTCCGAGCAAGAGCTCGGCCACGCCAAGAAGCAGCTCCAGGACAATTAAGGTGAGTAACACCACTTTGGACTTGTACCTTACAGAAAAGGATTTAGGTTGCAACAAAAAATAACAAGGATAACATGGGTACTGCAGGGGCCACGAACGAGGTGGCGACCCTGAAGGAGGCCGCGTCTACGGCCGAACGCAATGCGGCCGCATAACGGGCAGAGCGAGAAAAGCAGGAGGCGCGGGTGGCGGTGGTTCAGCAAGAGCTCCAGGCTCTCATGGAAAAGCATGAGAGTTTGGAGCGTGACTCAAAGACTCGAGAGTCCGAGCTTGCCTCGGCTCTCGAAAGTGCCAAGACTGCCAAGGCCGGTGCCCATAAGTCCCTTCAGGAGATTGAGTTGGTGAGGAAGATAGCGGCGGGTAAGGCATTTTTCATGCAAAGCAAGCATGTGAATGTAAATTACGTGTTACTTACCCGAATTCGGAGCTCTCCAGGGGCGTTTGCAGATCTGCCTCGCAGCATGTCTGATGCCGCCGCATTCTACCGAGCCGAGGAGGGGAGCTCGACGGAGAAGGTCTTCTGGTCTCAGTATGCTGAGGCTGGCCATCCGGTGCCCCCTAGCGACCAGCTGAAGCAGCTGGTCGAGCTCCACAAGGCGCCCGAGTAGGCCATGAAGGGCCTCATAGTCCGGCTGTGGCCTGGAGAGGCCATGCCTGGGAGCTACTTCGGCCTCGTGCGATGGTTGGTGGATGCGTGCCCCTGGGCGGAGGTTATCAAGCGCTCCGCCTGTATTGAAGGTGCTCGTCGGGCCCTTGCCCGGGCAAAGGTGCATTGGGGCAAGCTGGATGCGGAGAAGCTAATCACTGACGCGCCACCAGTGGGCAAGGAATATCGTACGCCGGAGATGTACTATAAGACTGTTTTGAAGGGTGCCCGCAAGATTGCGGATGAGTGCCCCAGGGATGTAATTATTGAGTAAATTCGCAATGTGTTATCCTATGCGCTGAAAACTTTGTTCATATGCGCTAAGCAACGCTTGTTAATTTAAAATATTACCTTCTGTGTGGCCGTTTATTAAATCTGAGAGATGGCAAGTCGTCGGCTTCAGCCCCCATGCCACGAGTGCTGGGGTGTTCGGGATAAACTTGAGCACTCTTGTTCCCATTTTTGGGTCCATCTAGGGAGGCGCTCAACACAACGAACAAGGCAACCGGACTTATAGTGCTTGAACACTCTCACTTAGCCATAGAATTCTATAATTTTAAATTTCAGCGAAGCCCCTAGTATTCGGAAGATCGAATTCGGGGCGCTATCCACGCCTTCGTCGGACATTATCCGGAACTTCGCTCGAAGCGGCGTAGGTCTTTAAGGACCCGAAAAGACGTCTCGAACAGCGACCAGTCTCTCGCCTTATCATGACAGTCAGTTTTAGCTTTCTCCACTGAGGCGTTAACCCGGCTCAACCGGGGCGCAATCGTAGTGGTTCTCCCAGTGCTACCTTAGCCGATAGAACGGAACGTAAGGTGCCAAACTTGGGAGCCGGGCAAACCCAACTATTGACCCAAGACATGATTCGGAGCCGATTCATATAATGCTATAAGTTCGGGGTGCCGCACTTGTGAAAGTGTGCGGACTTTATCACACCATAATGCGGGGAACATAAGCCCCTGGTGTATTTGGCCATACCAAAATGTACGGATGCGACATGTCGTAAATGAATATATATATATAATGTAATGAAATTATGGGCAAAAAGTGCTGCATTTTATTCGAGAAGATATGCTATGAGTGCGGAATGATACAAATAGTGCGGAAAGCAAGGGATTGGACGAATTAAAGGCGTCCCCCTCTAGGGGTAGGCCGCGGAATGGTGTATTTAACAAATTTTAATGCTCGTAATGGAGACCACCTGAGTGTTCGTCGCAGCCTTTGTCCCTCCCTGGCTGTTGCATCATGAGTTCGGCAGGTTCGCCGCCGGACAGAGTTCTGTATAAAAAAGAGAGAAATAAAAGATAAAAAGAGCGACACACTTGGGAGCCCCTGGTGTGGTCGAACCACACTCTGGGTCTGTTGTGGTTGTGCCTCTCCCCCTATGCCCATGGTATCTCCAGGGCGTAATTATGTACGCGGAGAGTTTGTCTTACAATTGTGCGAGGGCTGGGGTTGAGGCCGCATTGCTACGCGTGCTCGGAACGTGCCAGGTGGTCTTGGTTGATGTTGCTCCGGGCGCGTTTGGCCATGTCCGGTCGTTTAACGGTCGGACTCGAAAATTGCCTTAAAAGGATGCTTTGTACTTCTGCCGCGAGAGCCGCTGTATGTTCCTCCGTTCGGAGGGAGCGTTCCGTGTTTCCATTGACCATGATGACTCCACGAGGGCCTGGCATCTTGAGCTTAAGGTATGCATAATGCGGCACCGCGTTGAATTTTGTGAACACGGTTCGTCCGAGCAGAGCGTGATAGCCACTACGGAACGGGACTATGTCGAAGATTAACTCCTCGCTTAGGAAATTATCCGGGGATCCGAAGACCACTTCCAGTGTGACTGAGCCTGTACAACTGGCCTCAACACCTGGTATGACGCCTTTGAAGGTTGTCTTTGTAGGTTTAATCCTTGAAGGGTCTATGCCCATCTTACGCACTGTATCCTGATAAAGCAGGTTCAGGCTACTGCCGCCGTCCATCAGGACTCTCGTGAGGTGAAATCCATCGACGATTGGGTCTAAAACCAATGCGGTGAATCCGCCATGGCGGATACTGGTCGGATGGTCTCTTCGATCGAAAGTGATCGGGCAAGAGGACCATGGGTTGAATTTTGGGGCGACTGGCTCCATCGCGTATACGTCCCTTAGTGCATGCTTCCGCTCCCTCTTCGGGATATGCGTTGCGTATATCATGTTTACCGTCCGAACTTGAGGGGGGAATCCCTTTTGTCCTCTGTTGTTCGGCGGCCGGGTCTCTTCCTCGTCATCGCTGTGTAGCCCCTTGTCATTGTTTTCGGCGATTAATTTGCCTGCCTGCTTGAATACCCAACAATCTCTGTTGGTGTGGTTAGCTGGCTTTTCGGGGGTTCCATGTATTTGACAGGAGCGGTCGAGTATTCGGTCCAAATGGGACAGGCCCGGAGTGGTTCTTTTGAATGGCTTCTTCCGTTGACCGGGCTTGGAGCCTCGGAATCCGGCGTTGACTGCCGTATCCTCATCGCTGTCACCGTTAATGCAGCATTTGTTTTTGTTTTGACGCGACCTGCCATTGCGGTCCTTGGTATCTGGACTGCCAGCGTTTTTGCTGAGGTTGTTGCTTTGAGCTAGCCAGCTATCCTCTCCAGCACAGAAGCGGGTCATGAGTGATGTGAGGGCTGCCATGGATTTCGGCTTTTCCTGTCCTAGGTGCCGGGCCAGCCACTCGTCGCGGATGTTATGTTTGAAGGCAGCGAGGGCCTCTGCATCCGGACAGTCGACGATTTGATTTTTCTTTGTTAAGAACCGTGTCCAGAATTGCCTGGCCGATTCGTCTGGCTGCTGGATTATGTGGCTTAGGTCATCTGCGTCCAGTGGTCGCACATACGTGCCCTGGAAGTTGTCGAGGAATGCGGCTTCCAGGTCTTCCCAGCATCCAATTGACTCCGCAGGCAGGCTGTTAAGCCAATGCCGAGCTGGTCCTTTAAGCTTGAGCGGGAGATATTTGATGGCGTGAAGATCGTCGCCGCGGGCCATATGTATATGGAGGAGATAATCCTCAATCCAGACCGCGGGGTCTGTTGTGCCATCGTAGGATTTGATATTAACGGGTTTAAACCCTTCAGGGATTTGATGATCCGTTACTTCGTCAGTGAAGCATAGTGGGTGTGCGGCGCCTCTGTATTGAGCAATATCGCGACGTAGCTTGAGATAGCGTTGTCTGCTGTGTTCGGCCCGGCCGGAGTAGTTGTATCCGGCGCGACGGTATTCGTCGTGGGTCTTGGGGCGCCCATGTGATCCATAGATAGATCTGGATTGTCTTGCCTTGTCCTCCAATATATCCCGCAAGTCCGGCGCGTTCCCCCGTGGCTTCATGCTTTTTGAGCGATGCCGGGGTACAGTTTTGGTGGAGGGCTTGCATGCCTCTCTGTCGCGGCCACGAGGTGGTCGGTCTGCCGTATTGTGCGCTGGTGATGCAGGTTTGTACGCTTCCTCCTCTAGTCGGGGGAGCAACTTGCGTTTTGGGTAACTTTTGGAGGGACGTTCGAGTTCATACTCTTCGGCCGCGAGGACCTCGGTCCATCTGTCGGCCACTAGGTCTTGATCAGCTTGAAGCTGTTGCCGCTTTTTCTTTAGGTTGTTTGTCGTGGCCATTAGCCTGCGTCTGAAACGCTCTTGTTCGACGGGATCCTCAGGCACGACGAATTCGTCGTCGTCAAGGCTTGCCTCGTTTCCGGAGGGAGGTAAGTAATTATCATCCTCGACCTCTTCGTCTGCCGCCCTCTCGTGAGGGCTTGCTTCTGCCTCCTCCTGCGCTGGATCGTGCTGGAGGGGGTTGTCTTCGGCACTTTCTGGGGTGTTATTATCTCCTGTGGCGGAATCTCCATTCTTGCTGTGGCGGGATTTAGAGCGGCGCCGCTGACGTCGGCGCTTAGGCTGTTTCTTTAAGGAATCGGCCTCCGTTGCTTCTTCGCCGTCCCCATCTTTTGGGGTGTCCACCACGTATATGTCGTATGACGAGGTGGTCTTCCAGTGTCCTGTAGGCACTGGTTCTTGATAGTCTCCGGCATCATCGTCCATACCGTCGATGTCTTCGGAGTCGTAGTCGAGTACGTCGGTTAGATCGTCGATGGTGGCTACGAAGTGGGTGGTGGGTGGGCCCTGAATTTCTTCGTCGTCCGCATCCCAACCATCCTGGCCGTAGTTCGGCCAAGGCTCTCCGGATAGCGAGAGATGCTTCAGCGAATTTAAGATATCGCCGAAGGGTGAGTGCTGAAAGATGTCCGCAGCGGTGAATTCCATGATCGGCGCCCAGTCGGATTCGACCGGCAGGGGCGCAGGAGGTTCGGAGTCCGGCAGAGAGTCCGGCACCTCGGAGTCATGAGCTTTATGCGGGACAAGGTAAGTGTTCGGCTCCATCGCCGTAGAAGTTGCAGCTCCCGAGGCGGTGTCCAGCCATCCGTCCTCGATCTAAGCGATCGCCTCCGGACTATGGGTCGGAGCAGATTCATGTGCGGCCTCCAGGGTGCCGTGCGGCGGCAGAGTTAGGTCGTGCCCATCGTGACAGCGCGGCACGCTCGGCTGTGGCTCAGATCCCTCGAAGATCAAGTCCCCGTGGATATCGACCGTGAAGTTTAGGCTTCCAAACCTGACCTGACGGCCAGGGGCGTAGCTTTCGATCTGCTCCAGATGGCCAAGTGAGTTGGCCCGCAGTGCGAAGCCGCCGAATACGAAGATCTATCCGGGGAGAAAAGTCTCACCCAGGACTGCGTCGTTGTCGATTGAAGAGGCCATCAAGCCTATCGGTGACGACACAGAGGAACTCTCAATGAAAGCACCAATGTCGGTGTCAAAACCGGCGGATCTCGGGTAGGGGGTCCCGAACTGTGCGTCTAGGCGGATGGTAACATGAGACAAGGGACACGATGTTTTACCCAGGTTCGGGCCCTCTTGATGGAGGTAAAACCCTACGTCCTGCTTGATTGATATTGATATTGTGGATGTTTACAAGAGTGGATCTACCACGAGATCAAGGAGGCTAAACCCTAGAAGCTAGCCTATGGTATGATTGTAATGGTTGTTGTTGTTGTCCTATGGACTAGAGCCATCCGGTTTATATAGACACCGGAGAGGGCTAGGGTTACATAGAGTCGGTTACAATGGTAGGAGATCTACGTATCCGTATCGCCAAGCTTGCCTTCCACGCCAAGGAAAGTCCCATTCGGACACGGGGCGAAGTCTTCAATCTTGTATCTTCATAGTCTTGGAGTCCGGTCGATGATGATAGTCCGGCCGATGATAGTTCGGCTGATGATGGTAGTCCGGCTATCCGGACACCCCTTAATCCAGGACTCCCTCAGGGGCGAATCATTTTTTTGCCCGGACGCACTTCATTGCGTGCGAAGGTGTAGCTGGTGGGTCCCAGCAGTCAGGGGCGTGAATCGTTTTTTTGCCCGGACGCACTTCCTTGCGTGCAAAGATGAAGCTGGTGGGTCCCAGCAGTCAGGGGGAAATGGTTTTTCCATGAAATACAGTGGCCCGTCCGGTGGGTCCCAGCTGTCAGGTGGAGCAATCATTATTTTTCGCGTAATAAGGAGGCACTTCTTTGCTGCGGCCATGGACCCAGCCGTCAGCCTCTCCACGTATAGTCCACGTCTGATGGAAGTCGTTCCTTGACCACGTTGACCAGGCCGCACCAAGAGCACCACAGCGGTGGACGACGACGAGGCCTAGGAAGGGGACGACGTGAAGCCGGGGAATATGCGGCAATGGAAGCCCGTGTGGAGAGGAGTACGAGGGTTCACTGGTTCGACTGTGGTGTGAGGCTGCCGTCGCCGCAGGGCATGGCCAGCGGTGGGAATAGTAGGGGGCGGTGAGGCCTCCACGGCAGCACAGCCGGCCACGGGAGGCAGGAGCATGCGGCACGACCGGCGCTGCTTTGGGCGGCTGGAGCAAGAAAACCAGAGGTTGAAGAAGCACTACGGCCGTTGGATGGACATTGTACGGTCACTGGAGCTAGAATCATTCATATTGACTAAGTTGACAAAGCCCTCCGTCCTCGTCAACTTAGTTGGCCCACAAGTCATCCTCCCACTATGGTGGGTCCCAGCTAGCAGGGGGGTATTCATTTTTTGTGCGTAATAAGGAGGCACTTCTTTGCATGCAAAGATATAGCTGGTGGGTCTGACATGTCAGCGGGGGGGGGGGGACATTTTTTGCGAGATACAGAGGCCCTTCCGGTGGGTCCCAGTTGTCAGGTAGAGGAATCATTATTTTGCTCGTACAGTCCACGGCCGATAGATGTCGTTCGTTGACCATGTTGACCAGGCCGCGCCGATAGCACCATGGCGGTGGACGAGGACGAGGCCTAGGAAGGGAACGACACGGAGCCGGGGAAGACTCGGCAATGGTTGCCCACGCGGTGGGGAGTACGAGGGTAACTGGTCCGGCTGCCGTCACCGGAAAATAACAGGAGGTGTGGGTGAGTAGAGGAATGGCCTGGCCAGCAATGAAGTAGGGTGGGGCGGTGCGGCCTATGCAGCAGCATAGCCGGCCACGGGAGGCGGGAGCAGGCAGTCCCACCGGAGCTAGTTTGGGCGGCTGGAGCAAGAAGATCAGATATTGAAGAAGCAGCACGGCCGTTGGATTAACATCCAACGGTCACTGCTACTAGAATCGTTTGTGGACTAAGTTGACAAAGCCAAAGTACACATCAACCAAGTAGACCCACAAGTCAGCCTCCAAATCTGTCCCAAACAGCATACATCCTGAAATTTCTAGCCAGATTCAAATTAATTTTAAATCTAAATATACCTTAATTTAAATTCAATTAAATTTTACCTGCACAAAAACAATGAAATTTAAAATAACAAAATCCGAAAGAAAACAATATTTTGGAACTAATTGCATGTTTGCTATATTTTTTCATTTTACAACCCATTTATTATTACTTATAGCCCATTTCTTATTACTTATAGCCCATTTCTTATTACTGATAGCCCATTTTCTGGGCAAAATGCACCCCTCCTCGTCTTGAAAGATTTCCGGCCCAGCAGGGCGTAGAAAAGCATGTAGGCCTATGTTGGTTATTCTGCAAAAAACAAAATAGCTGGCTAGCCATTTTTCAGAAAGGAAAAAAACAAACTGGGCTGGTCATGTGCTAAACATATGAAATAAAATCCTGGGCTAGACGGGCCACGGGTCTCGCACAACCCTGTTGATACCCTTCTCCGTCCCAAAAAAAAAATTACTGCGCGCGCTGCTGGGTCCCTACTGTCATCCTCACCATGTACAGTCATCTCCTTATTCCTCTCGGTTGTTGACCATGTTGACAACACCGGAGGGCGGCGCCGTGGCGAGCGAACCAAGGCGGAGGACGATGGTGAGGCCTCGGACGGGAACGAACAGGAGCCGGGGAAGATCACAGCCAGCCGTGGGAGGCGGGAGCAGGCGGTCCCGCCGGCGCTAGTTTGGCTTTGGCAGCTCGAGGAAGAAGAGATTGAAGAAACGCAACAGACGTTGAATGTCAATCCAACGGTCAAGGTTGGCAGAATCGTTTGTTGACTAAGCAGATACCAAGTAGCATACTTTTTTATATATAGGAAGAAAACTGCGAGAAAATGCGTTCGTCTGCCGTCCTACTCACAGGGAACGTTCGCCACATAAGTGACTAGCACCCTTGTTTTTCAACAGAGAGGTCTTGGGTTCGACTTCTAGGAACTCTCAATTTTGTCCTCCTTCCTTCCTCGCAAAAAAGGGAAAGAAAATCAAAGACTTGGGAAGGCGTATAGAACAAGCTAGTGTACCAGTAAAGAGACGTTGCCGAGGTTTAGAGAAAAGAAAGACGTGCTCCTGTAGCCGGTTCGAATCCAAACCTAGACTATGACTATATATGGTGCTATGCTACTCTGCAAGTAATGAAACTGACATATCCAACATTCGCTTCTCCTCTTCTCTACTTACTCTGCCTAGCATCAGAAGCTCTGACCGTAGCAACCATGTCCGCTGGCTGCTCGTCCACCTGCTCTTCAGCAGGCAACAACCAGATATGCGCCAAGTCGCCACTCGTACCATCGCCTGTGGGTCTCATCACACCCCCGCCGGCACGCGCACCACAACCGATTTCTTATCGCAACCCGTTGCCGTTGGTGTGGTGCCACTGCTGCAAATCACGCAGAGTCATGCGTCGCGTCTCAACCACAATCCGCAACCCTGGCCGAGTCTTCTACAAATGCCCGAATCATGGGGTAATAATATGTTTAAGTGTTGTTCTGCTGCTTTCAGTTGCTGATTTTTTTAATAGTTTGGTTGATGATCTTCGAATTTGATTCATGCAGAAAAGGGAAGATTCGTGTGATTTGTATTTTTGGGAAGTTGTTGATGTGGGGAAATGCAACTACGCTGATTATTTGGTTGGCCGAGGAATCCCAATACCAGCAGGTTGGTGTGTTGGACAAGTAACTGAAGGAACGACAAAAGAGGAAGATGCAGAGCAAAAGGTTAAAGATGCAGTTCCTCTGATCATGGCCAAGCAACAGCTGTTGAACGGCCTTGACAGCAATGAGGAGATGAAAGAGCTAAAGAGCTTGTGAAGATAATGGGCAAAATCGATGTGCTCTGTAGGATGATTGTCTCTTTATTGAAGTGTATGTAGCACTCGTGATGTATTCAGTGGCTACGACATGAGCACTTTGCTGAAACTAGTAATGAATGAAACCTGTGTAGCAGGCTGGGCTAGTGTTGTGAACATCTAATGATTTCTATTAACGGAAATCAGGGGGTATCCCCTTTTGCTCATATAAATAAATAAATAGCAGAGGCCCTATCGGGTCAGCTTTGTTCTCATTCGAAGACGTCGAGCAAATTGCAGTCCAACAACAAACTATGTCATCAAATTCAAGTTTCACAGTCAAATATGAGTACCACTAAACAACAATGTCATCATGTTTTAGTTGTCATACAACCACCAAACACAAATCAGCATACATAACAAGTGATGTTCTCATAGCAAAATACTAAACAACATGTTCATCAGGTTTCAGTTGTCATAGCAAACACAATATCACATAGTAGATAAAAAACGTCTTCTAACAGGCAAATACGACAAAAGAAATGTAATCATCATCCGCAGCAGCAGCGTCAACACCTTCGCCATGTGTATCAGTCTGAATCGTAATTCCCCACGGTGTCATCATCTTCTTCGTCCTCAACATCCTCGAACGTTGGCTTCTTCTTGATCAACTCTTGTATGTCCACAACACGACAGACAATCTTTTCGCCGGCGTCATTGACGTGATGGTTCTGAAAGATATTAGGAACATTTGTGTTATCTTGTACATCAGGAGCTGTGTAAGCATCATCTCGTTGTGCAACTTCATTAAATGGATTCCTCTGCTCAAACCTTTGCAATACTCTCTAGTCATCGCTACGTGCAAATGTGTCTTCAAGAAAAATATTTGTGTTGCTTGATTTGCCAAAATAAAAGGCTCGTTGGTCTGGTACGCCGCCTTGACATTGATGGATTTGAAATAATCATCAGCTCTGGGTTTTGCGATCCTGGAAAACAGGTTATACCAACGACAACACAACAGAACCACACACCGATGATCCTCGAAACTAGAGATATACTGCAACTGAACAATGTCTGTTATGTTAGCATACATTTTAGATGTCTCTTTGTCATACGTATTCGTGCTCATGATGGCACTGTTTTGTGTCTTCCTGCCTTCGTCTCGTGCAAGGGTGTTGTAGCACATATCTCCAACAACGCAAGATTCATAATGTCTTATCCGAGTATCAGGACCCATTGCTAGTGAGTAAAGGGCATCATCAACTGCCTGCCCATCCTCCCGCATCTTCTTAACCTATGGTTAGAAAATAGACAAGCTGATCATCTTATGTACTCAATATATTAAAAAAAATGACAGTGCACTTCAAAAGCTTACATGGTTCTTGAACCATTTCGCAAATCCTGCCATAACCAGTTTGTCAATGTTTCTTGGATTTTGCGGCAGTAACTCCTCTTTGTAGATGCTGCACAACATAGTGATCGCGTCAAACATCTAAATATATAATAATGTGCTGCAAGTTTAGTAGAGTATGATGTATAAGCTGAAGTACTACACTTACTTGATATAAGGTAGTATCTGTTATTCAACACATACCAAACCATTTATTCAAAATCTTTAGGTTTGTCCTCTTGTCGACTCTTCCCTGTAACTCGAACAGAATAATTGAAAACATTGAGCCCGGGATTGTCTTCACCCACCTCTTTGCTAAGCTGATCAGCTGTTTCAATGTATTTTGAGCAGAATGTCAATGCTTCTGTAGCAATCTAGGCCTCTACAATGGAACCCTCGGGTCTAGCTCTGTTCCTAACATAGCCCTTGAAAGTGCCTAGTCGCCTTTCAATAGGGTACATCCAACTATACTGTACTGGACCTCTAAGTAGTGCCTCATTAGGTAGATGAACAACCAAATGCACCATCACATCAAAGAAGGCTGGAGGATATATCTTCTCAAGGTCGCATAGGATAGTTGGTGTCTTGTCTCTAAGACGCTCCAAAGCATCTATCCTGATATTTCTACTGCAGAATTCCCTGAAGAATTGTCCCAACTCTGCAACTGCTCTGTATAAGTCAGGGCAGCCCAATCCTCTAAGGATAACAGGTAAAACCCTTTGAAGTAGGACGTGGAAGTCATGAGTTTTCAACCCTTGTACCTTGTTTCCATCTGCACTGACTCTCCTTTCAGGGTTGGAAGCAAATCCATGTGGGAATCTCACACGTGACAGGACCTCGCAGAATTCTTTTCTTTTTACCTTGTCCAAGACGTACACAACTGGTGCTATATCCCGTGGTTTACCTTCATCTTGCACCTGCAAATCCTTTCTGATACCCAGGTGTGTCAAATCAACCCTACATTTTAAGGTATCTTTCGTCTTGCCTTCAATATGAAGAAGTGTGCCGATAATGCTGTCACATATATTTTTCTCGATGTGCATCACATCAAGATTATGTCTCATATCCAAATATTTCCAATACTCCAAGTCCCACAAAGTGGACCTGTGGGTAAACAATAATCTCTCTTCTACCCTGCCACGCTTCCTTTTCCCGCTACCATTACCAGGATGGTTTCCTGGTGTAATATGCCTGACCTTCTCTAATTCCACTTGCAACTCATCGGCGGTGAGCCTCTTTGGCGCATCAAGGTTTTCATGCTTTGCATTGAACACATGTCTTTGGTATTTTCTAGGATGCGGCTTGTCCTTGGAAAGGAAATGACGGTGTCCAATGTAACAGATCTTGCTAAGTATTGCGTATGATAGTGGATTCCTGTCACAGCGAACACATGCATTGTAACCATGTGTCGTTCGCCCTGACATAGTGCCCATAGCCGGATAATCATGGGTGCACCAAATTATAATAGCACACAAAAAGAAATCAGTTGGTGGGCTGCTATATAGGTCTCGAGTGAGAACACCCTTCCATAGCTGTTGAAGTTCCTCCATAAGAGGCTCCATGAACAATTCAAAATCCTTTCCAAGACTTTTTGGACCTGGGATGAGCAAGGCCATCATGTAGTTTGATTCTTTGGTGTAGACATTTGGAGGCATGTTGTAAGGGATAACAAGCACTGGCCACATACTATATGTGGCGCTCTGGTGGCCAAATGTGTTAAATCCATCTGGAGCTAAGCCAAGTCTAATGTTTCTCGGGTCAGCAGCAAACTCTTTGTGTTTATCATTGAAGCTTTACCACTCACTACCATGAGATGGATGGCTCATTACATTCTGATCTCTGTACTCCTGGTTCCTAGAATGCCACAGTACATCCTCTCTTGTTTCAGCATCATGAAACAATCTCTGCAATCTTGGTGTAATTGGAAAATGTCCCAGAACATTATGAGGAATCGTCTTCACAGCATCGCCATCTTTCCATCTTCATGATTTGCATTTCGGGCATTCAGTTAAGTTGGCTAATCCTTCCGGAACAGAACACAATTATTCTTACAAACATGGATCATATCATATCCAATTCCAACTGCACGAAGGAAATTCTTCATTTTACTGTAGGTGTGTGGCAGCTCAGACGCATCTGGGAAAGATTTGCAGGAAGCAGCCAACATCGGATCGAATGATTTGTTGGTCATCCACTCAGATGTCTTCACCTGAAGAAAGGTGACCATAGCTGAGAATACTGACAGCTTATTTACTGGGGTGACAGCAACGTTGCATTGTTCCAACATGCGGGCCCACCATTTTTCTTCTGCAGGTGAAAGTTCACGGAATGCACGAGCATTTCGTAGCATTGTTTCAATGTTGGTCAAACTCACTGGCTCTGCCACCACCACCACCTCCTCCTCTTCCACCTGAGCATCAGGCAGATCAAGATGGTGATCTGCTGCTTCCACGTAGTCAATAACATTGACGTTCACAGCTTCACCATGATGAACCCACCTAGTATATGTGACCGACATCCCATACAAGTGTAGATGATTTTGCACAGTTGACTGGGGTCTTGTAACTGAATTCATACAGCTACTACATGGGCAGAGCACATTTGATTTCGGACCACCGTACTCAGCTCTGATAAAGTTCATGAAGTTTTCAACCCCCTCGACATATGCAGCGGAGAATCTTCAAGCAGAAGTTATCCAAGTCCTGTCCATCTGTTAGACATACAAATTAGTTCTTCTACTAGATATTACAGGAAAAACATATATGCTTTTTTATGAAGTCCAGAAAAAAAATACCTAGGTCGATGTCTAAAGCTATGGCAAGATATTTGGACGAGCAGATCTAAGTAACGAAATATATGTAAAGTTAATTCAGCAAAAAGATTTGAGTGCTAAATTATGGCAGGCTATTTCAGCAGTCAATGAGGCCGAGCACACAGCCATCAAACTATCGAAGGCCATCGCAGCAACAAAGATCGAGTATAAAACGGTGTAGAGCTATTTCACCTAATAGATTGGCTACTAGACCATGGCAATCTACATCACAATAAATATATGGCAGGATATTTTAGCAACTAATCGGCCTTGGCATGCCATCTCAGCTAAGCAGATTGAGTGCAGAACAGGGCAAGGAAGCTTCTTAAGCAGAGCATATTGACAGTAAACTACTTCGGCAAATAGTGAGATTAACAGCGTCTATTAGCTAACATTCAGCGCTACACCGACATGAACGGGGCCTCAGTCTAGAATGCACGTACCGTGGGAGAAGCTGACCACCGTGCGTCTCCACACGAACGTCGCCAGCGGTGGCGGCGCTGACCGCCTTGCGCCTCCACAAGAACGTAGCCAGAGGTGGCGGCGCGGCTAGAGGACGGCAGTCTACGAGAGCGTACTGTGGGAGCGAGAGGATCGCCGAACCGCGGCGCCGACATATCGGCGCGGCGGGGAGGGCGGCTTTGGCGGAGCGAATGGAGTGGAGGGGGACAGGGGGGAGGGGGGTTTGGGGAATATTATTGGCTAGTTGGCCGAAGGGCGGTTGAATCGGATTTGGGGGGAATTTTTGGGTGTGGGGGGGGAGGATTTTCGCGCGGTGGGCGGGGGGAGTTTGGCGCATGGTCGGTTTCTCCAAGTGCAGTCCCACGTGTCAGTGAAGAGGCAAGCCGAAGCGCGTTCCGTTTGCGTGAGCCGTGTGCAGGACCAAACGTGTGTGGGGTGCAATGCGACCGCGACAGGAGTGCTGTGAGTGTACCGCCTTTTTTCCTTTTAAACTAGGTGCTTCGCCCCCTCAAAAAAATTTTGTTGCTTCGCGCGATCCATCGATACTACTACTAGTAATCCGGTAATCCCGACTAAAACGGCGCGGCCGGGTCTTTTCCCGCGCGATATGCTGGGAGGTTGGCTTAGTTGGGTTTTTTAGGACGAGTAATGCTACACCTACGTAATCCCAGTTACGTAATTAACGTAATGTGAAACGTGTGAGCTGTTGATTGTAGATTGGGGGGAGGGAGGGGCCCACCACCATGAAAATCAGGGGAGGAGAGAGAGAGGCAATTTACGTTAACCCTTTCGTAGGTTCCCGTAGATGTAGAAAGATGTGAAATGCGTGAATGTGTAGTGGACGTACTATTGGAGTGCCTAAGATAATTTGTGTATGTATAGACCCTATGTGTTTATTTTACTTCGCATGTTAGATTTGTCTCGGTTCAATAAAAAGCAGAGTTGGTGATGATGGTGTGCCTGTCATCCTGCAATATAGGCCGTCCGATCTATATCTAACGGATAGGAAGGAAACTATGACAATTTACCCGCACTCCTCTCCACATTTGCAGATAAGGCTTTCCCTCGTTCATCCTTTTCTCCCACAAGATCTTGATCTTCCGTGCAACGCACGGGCATCTTGCTAGTACTCCTACAATATGTATATTATTGTGAAAGTTCATATACACCGGCCGAGATTAATGCAAACACGGCAGATTTTCATTACATTTCGAACTTTTATAGGACAGAAAAATAAAAGAAACCCGACCCTAAACCTATTCTACGGCGGCGACCGACGTCCTCCATCTGCGATCTCTATGTACGGGGGCGGGGTTCAAGACCCGTGAAGTGAAGGTGCGGTCTCCGGCGAGGAAGAGTAGAACACGGGATACGGACCGGCCAGTTGGCACACCATGCCCTGCCGCCTCCCATGCCCTACTCATCCTCGGAGGAGTCCCCGACCTCGGCGGTGCCGGACGTTGGACGGCGGCAAGTAGGACGCGTGGCTGACGGTGCTCCCGTCGTCGGCCGCCAGCGTGGCCACCGCTTGTGCGGTCGCGTCCGCGTCCGGCTACGCCGCTATTGCGTCGCGAGAGGCGACTTGAGCGAGGGCGGCGACCTCGAGCTTCATCCCCGAAGACAAGCTCTCCCGCAGAGCGTTCGCACTTGCGGTCATGGCGGATGTGGTGCCAGGTAGGAGGACGATGCGCTATGGTGTGGAGGTTAGCTGGGCGTTGCCGCTTTAAGTAGCGCATTCCGGTGAGGCCAAGCGTCCGGGTGCGTCATTAAGTCGCCGGAGTTGGTTCCTCGGGCACCGAGCCTCTTAACGACGACATACGAACGGACGGCATGAATGCGGGCAGCTGGCGCCGGCTGGGAACGCACCGCGCGACGGCGCGAGGGACGAGGGTTTTGGTGTGCCAGGGTAGTCAGCTGCGGTCGTGGCAACGTTGGAGATGCCCTTTGCTCACATGCGATCCCCGCATGTCATTGAAAAAGCAAGACGACCCGGCATGGTCTCAGGTCCAGAGGATGCAGTTGGCCGCGCTACACCACTCCGCGGACGCGTCGCGGCGCCCCGTGCATCCTCGACGAGCCGGGTGTTGGGGTGTGTTTGGATTGTGGCCAAAGTGCACCTTACCAAAATTTTGGTCATGACCCAAAGATTGGTCTTTGTTTGGATGGTTGCCATTTTTTTGGCATGCCAATGAACTCTAGCCAACTCTAGTTCATTTTTCTTGCCAATGTCGGCCAAATCATGGGCAACCAATACCTCAACCAAAATTTTGGTCATGACCCAAAGATTGGTCTTTGTTTGGATGGTTGCCATTTCTTTGGCATGCCAATGAACTCTAGCCAACTCTAGTTCATTTTTCTTGCCAATGTCGGCCAAATCATGGGCAACCAATACCTCAACCAAAATTTTGGCTACCCAATGCTTTGATGGGGCAACCTTGGGCACAAACCAAACATACCGTTGGTCGTGCCACAGCACTAACGCCACCCTCGGCACACTGAAACCGACCGTGTCTAGCGACGATATGAGCGTGTCGCTCACCGCGGTCGCCGTGTCCAGAGGCGGTGCTGGAGCTGCGCCCCGTTGTTGGCCCCAACGACCCACATGAACGGTTGTCGGTGGCGAGGAGGTCGTGGGCCAGCTCCTCCATTGGACTAGTCTGCGCTACGTCGTCCCGACGGGTGTGCCCCACATGTCGGTTTCCCTGTTTTCCCGGCCATATTCGAGCGTCAGTGCTCCGCGTTGCGCATTAGGCCTTTCACTATGTAGGCCAAGCGAGACAACTTATTGTTTATTTGAGCCGTTCAAGTATAATCATGTGGCGTTTGCTTATTTCTCATTCCTCTCCAACCCTCTTCTCCATCGATCATGTCGCCCTCCAGTCGAGTCCATCCTCCCGCATGCCTCATTTGAACATTCCGCCGAGTATCATTCGCATGTACCCACCCTAGTCCTCTTTCAATAGATCTCCGGACCCCGAGATGAAATCGAGAGGGAACGAGTGGGGGCACGTGATACCTAAGGCGGATTCAAAATTTTGAACCGGTGATCATAGCATCCGCAAATCATATATAAAGGGTATTCAATGTTCGTTTCGTTTTTGAACGTACAATATACTCCCCCTATCCTTTCTAGTTTACATATAAGTTTTATGTGTAGTCAAAGTATCTCTACTTTGATCAAAAAGGTATCAACATTCAACAACGCCCAATCAATATTGTTAGATTCGTACGTACTCCTAGATTTGTACTCGAGATGGTTTCCAATTTGACTATTGACAAGATTAATAGTACATGAGATGTATAATGTGAAAATTATATCATTGGAAACTCCTTTCACATACGAATTTGACCGTATGCTTTGTGTAAGTTGCATGTCATATATTATTACTCTAACATTTGGTCAAAGTTAGCCTCGAAAAACGCATTAGACCCTGTATGCTTTGTGTAAGTTGCATGTCATATATTATTACTCTAACATTTGTGTAAGTTGCATGTCATATATTATTACTCTAACATTTGGTCAAAGTAGTATAGTGGAAGTGGATCCTCTGACGTAGGTATCCCTGCCTTACCCTCCCTTTCGGTCACTTACTGGCGGACCCCATGCTTGCTAGGCCCCGCATGTCAGTTACTCAATGGGTTCGGCCACGTCAGGGGATCCTCATCCGTAGTATACTCCCTCTGTTTTTATTTACTCCGCATAAAACGGAGGGAGTGGTGGTATAATAAATGACGCGGGCGGGGGAGGGGGAGGGACGTCGGTTTGCTCTCAACTGCGGTCCCACAAGCGAGCGAAAACGCAAGACGAAGCGCGTTCCATTCGGTGAGCGACGTGGAGGGTCCAGCGTGCCGGGCTGCAACGCGAACGCGACAAGAGCGATGTACAGTCAAAACCGATTGACCGGTCGTCACCGGAACCACTATTCACACCAGAACCTTCGCTGCTCGGCCTACGCCAGCCACTGCCCTAAAACCACACCAAATCTCCAGCCCATTCCCCCACCTTTCGATCCCCTAGCCCGCATCAAGCGTCCCCTAGTTCGCCGGAAAGCCATGGTGCGCCGCAAGATCACTTACTACAAGATGCTGACGCCGGAGCGCCGCGCAGAAATCGCGGCGGCGGTCGGCGCCACAGACCTCCGTTCCCAAGCTCGCTTTGCGGCGGGCCAATCCCCGAGTTCTCTGGAGCCAAGCTACGAGGAGGAGGAAGCCGATCCAATGTTCATGGCGGAGGTCGCGGCGCAGAAGGCCCCCGATGGGTATGAGACGATGGACGTCGACTTCGTGCCGGCGTCCGAGTCCCCCATGGTGCAGGCGGACCAGCGGTTCAACATGGCGATACTAAAGGAGGACCGGGAGGCAGAGGCTCAACTCGACGCGGAGCGCGCGCATGCCGCTGCCATCGAGGCTCTCCTGCAGGCGGAACCGGATGTCGTGGATGTGAACCGGGCGGCGGAGGCTCAACTTGAGGCGGAGCGCGCGGATGCCGCTGCCATCGAGGCCCTCCTGCAGGCGGAACCGGACGTCCTGGACTTGAACCGGGCGGCAGAGGCTCGACTCGACGCAGAGCGCGCGGATGCCGCTCTCATCGACGCCCTCCTGCAGGCGGAACCGGACGTCCTGGACTTGAACCGGGCGGCGGAGGCTCGACTCGACGCGGAGCGCGCGGATGCCGCTGCCATCGAGGCCCTCCTGCAGGCGGAACCGGACGTCCTCGACTTGAACCGGGCTGTGCTCTCGTCCGTGCAGAGCGCCCGCACGCTCCGCTTGAACGAGTAGCTGGAGGCCGAGGACAACCACGGTGCGGAGACACACGTCGGCAGCGACGGCTGGTTCGCGCCGGCAGCCAAAGACGACGAGGCCGTCTCTTTCCGCGAGCAGTGATAGTTTTTCTTTATGTTGTTGTTTTTATGGATCTTTTGCTGTGTAAAAACATATATTTGTTATGCAAGTCGCCTGACTTGGGTCAGTCTACCATTTCAGGCGGTTGGATGAATATCCTACGTCTCCTAACCCTTCTTTCCTTCTTCCTCACCTCTTCTTCTTCCCCAACAGACCACCGCACGGGCCGTACGGATACTCCCCAACATGCGGTTGGATAAACATACTCTATGAACGAAAATTATGTGTCAGCGATAGGATGGCTGAGTTTGGTTTGTTCACATGCGACAGCACGTGTCAGTGAGGGTGCGTTCCCTTGGTTGGGTTTGCGGCGTGCAGGAGCGACTGTGTGAGGGTGCGGTGCGACCGCGGCGTGCAGGAGCGACCGTGTGAGGGTGCGGTGCGACCGCGACAGCCGTGCGCAAGTGTACCTCCTTCTCATTTTGAAAACTTTAGGCAAGCTTGGCAAAAATGTGTGGCGAAGTTTGGCAATGCAAGGCCTAGACCCAAACAGGATAAGTACGTACGTACTAGGAGTACTAGTGTTAAAAAAGAAAGGCGGGGTTTTCCTTCGCGGGATTTAATCGATACAAATCCTCGTTTCACGTGTCAATTAATGCGTATTTTTTCTCCAAAGACCAAAGAGCTAACCATCTCACTCCTCATCGCTTGATTAATGCAGCGCCATGCAAACCAACCTTCTCACTTCCGCATGCATGCAGGGGATATTAATGTCCTTGGTTGCTAACCCCATCAATTTTGCCTCGATTAGTGTTAGTGGCCCTTTGCAAATTGTAATTTTGATATACTGGCCTTGTGTACAAAAAAATGGAGGTAGTAACTATATTTGACTTCCTTCCCCATTGCGGTGACGTCGACGATATCTTTTTTTTGGTGGTTTGGCGAAGTGCGTTCGACGGAGAACACCATTGAGGGAGACCACGGTAAGTCGTTCGCAAGTGCCGCCTGCAAGCCGAGACAACCGCCTTATTTGCATCCAGGAAGTCCTTTACTAGTACTACTAGGAGTACTAGTGCGGTGAGATGGTTTCTCGAAGAAGACGATGGAGAAGCGGAGTCAGCGAAGAGTGAAATGATGGTTGCTTCGTCCGTGCTTTTGTGATTTGACGCCTCACTGCTTTGTGATTTGTGATAGAAGGGACAGGGGAGTAGACTCTGTGCTCTATACTGTACTACATGCGTCCAAGCATGGGAGAAAGAGGAGAGACGTTGCATTTTTCTATTCCTTCAATCAATCAATCAGGGAGCTTCGGTTCCATCTTTTTGGCTTTGGCAACACCGTCCACAATGGTTCCCACGATGCCAAAAGCTATTTTCACATTTGGCTACACATTGTGGATGCCCTTAACCGTACCACTTGGTTTTGCTCCTGTGTGCTATCTATACAAATCTCAATTATATTGATCTAAAAAATTATAGAATCAAGATTAGTAAAAAGGAGGTGATTTTGCCGCGCGGATGGCGGGGGAGGTTTCTTATTTGAGCAATGCTACATCCACGTAATGGTTTACGTAAAGTTACGAACTGATGTGATGTGGACTATTTGATTGGATTAAAGGAGAGGATTAGGCCCACCCCACCTGAAAAATCAGGGGGGCATATATAGATTAGATGGAAAGTATACGTAGCAGCTACGTAGCCCTTTGTAAGTCTAGGATTAGGCTTCTTATTTTTCGAGGGACGTTGTCCTGGCGGTTTGCTAACATGCTGGTCCCACGTGTCAGTGCTTTACCAAGCCGATCCGCGTCCCACATGAGGCAGAACAACGGCAGAAAGCAACACGTGGTTAAGTTGAAGAAGAATGAGGGAGAAGCGGATTCAGCAACGAGTGAAATGATGGTTGCTTCGTCCCTCCAACTTAACTGCGGGAAAGGTGCAGCTTTGTGATTTGACACCTAATTGCTCATTACTACGCCGGCGCCATGACTGGGGTGCTTCACCCCGGCTGCTCTGCACTGTATTCCGGTATGTCACATGGACCCGGTAGCTTGATGTCCCACATGTCGGTGAAAGGGACTAGAAGATTTATGAAAGCGAGCGCTCCACTCTTACGACGGAGGAGTAGACGACACGACGGCCCAGTGAACTGTCACTTGTACTGTATAGTACTATAGTTTTGCTGTTTCGCACGACCCATCGATACAAACCCAATTAAACAGGAAAGGGCAGGATTTTTCCCGCGCGGTAGATGATACTGGCCATACATTTCAAAGGCAATTTTAATGTATGCAAACTGAATAATTATAAGTAACAATATGATATCTAGTAAAACTAAAAACACATATGATTTATTGTGTTAGAGTGTAGTAGTAGTGCTGTATTGCATACTTGTTAGATGTAACATGCGAGAACATGTAGAGATGTAGTTTGGGAGGGCCTATAGAGAGAAAAGCGTAATACGGTCACCGAACTTCAGAATAAGCTGATTACGGTCACTATATACGTTTTGCGGTGATTATATAGTCACTTGCTCACAGTTCAGCATCGGATTGCACTCTATTGACCGGCCAAATAGTCTGCGTGGCGCCATGTTGACTAGTTAAATTGACCATGTTCCTTGTGGGTCCCACCTGTCAGTTTGCATAGGGAAAAGGTCAGATAAACACAAATTTACGCACGCGTGACAAGGCTCCAACCCGTGCGCGGGAATCACCTGGTTGTGTATGTGTCTGTCAGGGCCTGATGTGTGCGCATGCACATGTAGGTTGAGCACTTGAGCGTGAGAGTGTGTGTTGGTCGTGTGGTGCACTGGTGTGTGCATGCATGCATGCGTGTGTGCATGTGAGTGTTGCGTGCATGCGTGGCTGCGTGTGTACGTGTGAGTGTTGCGTGCGTGCATGGGTGCATGTGTTTGTGTGAGTGTTGCGTGGATGCAGTTCGTGTGCATGCGTGCGCATGTGTATAATCACCACACCAGCTCCTGTGTGTTAAAACAGACGGCTCAATATACCAATACAAGGCCACCTTGTCCGCTGTGCCCGCGGTCATGACTTCGAACCACCGTCCAAATATTTTTTTGTCGTTTGTTTTCATTCTTACTAGCAAGATGCCCGTGTGTTGCACGTAACATCAAGATGCATTTGTATGACTTGTTTATCTTGTGAGAGAAAAGGATGAACGAGGGAAGGCTTTATTTGCAAATGTGGAGAGGTGTGTAGGTACCTTTTTGCAAAATTGCCATAGTTTTTGTCCTATCCGTCAGATATAAATCGGACGACCTATATTGCAGGATGGCAGGCACACCATCATCACCAACTTTGTTTTTTATAAGAGTGTATTTTATGTATTTTATAAGAGTGTAGATGTAGAGTAGATACAAGTCGACAGGTGGGCACGATGGTAGTGAGATAATGTGATGCAACACTATAGGTGCCACGTGGAGCGTTTAACTGGTCAACTAGCATGTCATGGAGCAAATACAGAGTTGTACGGTGAGCCCGTGACTGTATAATACCACTAAACGTAAATGGTGACCGTAATGAGTGGATTCTGAAGTCCAATGTATGTATCATGCTTTCGCTTCAATACAATGATCGTCATTGCATATATCGCGAGAGAAAGATGAAACATGGCGTGAATTTTCTGGGGCTTACTTTTAGAGGACTGGAGATAGTTTGTGTGCATACGTGAAAGGGGCGTACAGGGGGGTATGCGATGGAGAGAGAGATGCTCTCTGTTTCTCTTTTATTATGACTAACTTTGTATATAGTATAAAATATACAAATTCACAGTGCGGAATAAATATCATTGTGGGCACAAGCAATGCAAATTAGCGTTCGTACTCCCCATATAACTTGTAATGGTTTTATATATGTAGAAACTCTAAAATAATTTTTTGGCCACACTTTATTCAAAAGGAATGTTGTATGCGGAAATAAACGTGAAGAGAGGGCCTTTTAGATCAATGGGTAAACGTGATGTAACATGTGGAATGTGTAGTTTGAATGCATTTGGCGGGGCCTAGAGAGTATGTGTGTGTTTTACGTATTCGAGAGAGGCATGGATAGAGGGGCCGACGGGGGGGGCGTGGGAGAGATAGCACGAGAAATGAGAGTGGGTCTAGAGAGAGAGACGAATAGTATGACATCACGACAAGAGATTCCATTCCCTTGAGTGTGTATATGCAAGGGGGGAGGGAATAGAGGCACCGGGAGAAATTTTCTGTGTGTGGTGTTTGTGTTGGTATGTGTGGGTGTGAGAAGATAATGAGACGTGGGGGCAGAGGGTGTGTCACCGCGTGAGGTCTGGTGGGTCGAGGTGAGGCCCTTCGTTCGGTTCCGTCCTGCACCACATTGGTCGGCCCGTGACGCATTTAGGAAGAACCATGGATGACTAGTCGTACAAGACAAAGATAACAGAATTGTGAAGGATTCTGTGTCCACTGACAAAGCCGGCTAGGATTTGTAACCCTAGGTTCTCGGACTAAGGTAACCCCTTTATCTCTGATATTACTATTCATCCAACCTAACTTTAAGGGGCATCCTATTGAATGCTTTGCTAGAATCATACTCGTCGATTAGGAAGAGAGGTGTGAGACAATGCGTGAGAGACAGGCGTAAAGATAATGTGCGTACATGAGACACGTAGGCAGGTCCATGTATATAGAAAGGGTCGATGAGGATTGTGCGTGTGTATGTTTGCGAGAGGAAGAGTGCTTGTGATAAAGGTTAGTGAAAATAGTAGTAAATGGTTACGAGAGGGAGGGAGGGTTATATCTAGAGCATGTGTGCGAGAAAGACACCTCGGGAGAGAGTGTGTGAGCATGTGTGAGAGACCACCGATGGAGAGTGAAACTACACGTAAAAGACTGCTCTACACATTGATTAAAGATATAAAATGTATCCACATATTAGGATGGGATCATGATATTTGCAATTCACGTAAGGAGCGGTCATTGATCCATCAGACATCTAGATTCTATCGAATTTGAGCATGTCTATGTTATTATTTGACACAATTGATCCACATAGTTAGTATTTTGAACTCCAGAGAATGCATCACTTTAGCAATCGAATATAAACGTGAGTATAGTTCATGTTGTGTGTGTAAAGCACATTATACATACGAAAGTTACACAATGGACATTGTAAATAGCTACCTATGAACTAGCATACATTTGAATTCAGCTTAAGGTGGTTTAAAAAAATCGAATTCAACATGAAGTCCATTCAATTATTTGAATTTGATATCATGGCATTTGTAAACCATACCTAAATTATGGGGGCACCAATCTTTGCTCTGATTTTGTACATAATAGCATATGTAGTCATGTACAAAATAGATTCAAATTTAGCTCCTCCATTCCAAAATAATCATAGTTATAGGATTTTCAAGTGTCAAAATTTCAAAAAGAAGTGGATAATTTAATGAGGTTTTCAAACATACAAGGTCAAATATAACATTGACTATTTAGGTCAATCCTCATAGTTCAAGAGTACTCTAAACGTGAATGCTTGTGTTTCAAAATTTCGAACGAAGCGCCAAAAGAGCCTCTACCCGTCCGAGACCGCGTGAGACCAATGTTTGGTACTACAAGGAAATTACTTTTCTAATAACTCCGACCCGTGAAACCTACCGGCCCGGCGTCCAAAGGTCTAAACCGGGGTAGGTTTGTAGCTTCATCTAGACGCCATGCAACTGCCTCCGAAAAACATTCATACACAATGGCCGCCTAAGCAGACATGCGCGCGGCCGAAATCGCTCCCGCCCACTAGTTGGGACACCTGGTATTACCATCCTACCCCCGACCCGCGGTAGGTCCGAAATTTAAGAGGGGGCAAAGTTTGTACTTTGCCCAAATTTCAAACAAGCGCGTCCCATCTTCTATTCAAAAAAGCCAAAAACAAGCGCGTCCCAGACTGAAACATGGTCCCCCCCCACCCGTCCGATTCCCCATTCATACTCTATGGGCGCCAAAACTACCTCTCCACCAGCCGCGAAACCCCGGCGTCCTCCATCCGCCACCCCATTCCACCCATCAACCGCCACCCTCCTCCATCACACCGGAGCCGATACCCCGACATCGTCGTCCACCACAACCTCAATCGCAATGCCCCCACGGCTAGTAGTTGAAGCCGAGGCCGAGCCGTCCGTACCCGAGCCAGTTCAACCACGCCGTCCTGCGCCTCACCGCTGCCGCTCCAACTTCGCCACCCTCCACCTCACCGGAGTTGTTCCTGCTACGCCGTCCTTCGCCGCCTCGGATCTGCTTCCCCTCCGCCGACATATGTCCATGGTAACACAGTCAACAATTTGGCCATGGGTTTGTCCAAGCCTGCACCCTCCAGAACATCAGTTTCCCCGGTAAAAGGAAGAAGATCGGCGCGACATGTGGAGGTGACCACACCGGCAACCAAAAAAGGTACTCCTCTTCCCTTATTCGTGCAAATCTTACGTCTCTGCTTGCATGGTATTCATCCCACAGAAGACACTAGTTAACCATTTCTTCTCGATACTAGATGTTCCTAGTAACTCGCGATGCACAAGGTTTCTCCTCATATACTATTTCACCTTAGCTAGAGGTCCGTCGCCCCCCTGAATTTCAATTTCTGGCCAGTTGATTCCCAATTAACGGAAGCATTCCCCAGTGTAACAGGCGCTAGTACGCCTATTACACCGGGGAAGCAGCGCCTTGGTGTTTATCTTAGGGGCGTGTGCAGCCTAGAGCTACTGGCACCCGATCTAGAGGTCGGCCGAGATTAAAGGGATGGCCTGGGGGCGCTGCCAAGCACGTCGGTGGTGTGATGTCGATGGGAGGGCGGGGCGGCGGAGGCAGGGGTCTGGGCCGGTGGTCGCTGGCGGTTCAAGAAAGATCGTCAACAGTGAGTGGCGGGAGGTACACGAAGGCCATCTGCCCGTTCCTTATAGATCGGACGGTTCATTAAAAAATCGACTGACCTATTTATTTTCAGTCGACTGTTATCTTAGATATGACCACCTGTGGTGGTGTGCTGGAGGAGTACCTGCATTTCCTGTGCTCATATATTACAAAATCATACGGAGTAGAATCTAATTTTGTTTGCCATGCAATGTTGTAGAGCTATCATACGTCTCCTGTCATTTATTTTCCAGCCACCTACTATCTGCTACTTTTACAGTGCACTAGTTCTGCACACACTTCACCCATACTCTCACTATTTTGTTTTTATGCAAGGGTATTTCAGACTCTCCTACCGAAAGAGAAGCAGCAAAGAAAAGAGAGAAGTCGCTCCAACTTCGTATTCGGGTAGGCAAGACACGTTATAGTGCTATAAAGGGTGCAGTGCTAGCAGATGGAGACGGTAAACGTAGCTCTGGAGTTGATGACCTCGCTCGCAATGAACCACCATCCCAGGTGCTTGCTTTAACTTCGCGGTGTCATATGTGGTTGCATGTTCCATATGGTGTCTAGCTTGTATTCGAAAGGCCGAAGTCGGTAAGATAAGGAATGATATTTTTTTACATGAACCACCATCCCGTGAGCACCAGAAGACAAATAGCTAGTCAGGGCACTGGCCGAGCCAGTGACAAGCCCAACAAAGATAGGCATCACCTGGAAGCCAACTAAAAAGCTGAGATAGTGGCGAAGCAGCCCGCCTCCCACCAGGCTCTCAGGTCCTAGATGATCATGCTCACCACTCCAGCCGGATGTCTAGCTTGTATTGCTTCCAATTTGGTTAAATTGCATCTACTTAGCTTACACATTATACCTTTAAATATGACATGTCTTTCTGTTTTTGGTACATACTAGTACATCTGTGTATTAACCATGTTCTTACATCAAACTAATGTTCTTGTGTATCCCTCATCAATCACTTATGATGAGGCAGGTAGGCAAGGGGACTACTCCTCATTTAAAGAATGCAGCGTCAGCCTCCCGACATGATTCTCAAGAAATAGAAATGCTAGATGAAGATAGTGAACGTAGCTCTGTAGTTGATTACAGCATTTCCCCTACACTAGCATCGCAGGTGCTTGCTCTAACTTGGCAGCGTGATATGTGGTTGCATGTTGCATGTGGTGTCTAGATTGTAATTCTTCCAATCTGGTTAAACTGCATGTGCTAGTCTGCTTAGCTTATACATTATACCTGTTAATGTGACATGCCTTCCTGTATTTAGTACATAGTACATCTGTCTATTAAGCATGTCCTTACATAAAACTATTGTTTTTTGTATCCCGCATCAATCAATATGACGAGACACCTTTAGTATATGCAGTGCGATATTAGTTGCATCTTTCATATGATTTGTAGCATGCACTGCTTCTAATTTGTTGAAATTCCATTTATGATGGGACGCTTTTAACTTGGCAGAGTTATATTGGTTGCATCTTTCATGTGGTGTCTAGCTTGCATTGCTTCTTATTTGCTAGAATGGTTTCTGCTTAGTTTACACAAACAGTTGTGAACATGCCATGCCGTCCTGTTTTTTGTACATATTCCATCCTGGTAACATGTGTTTGCCTTACATCAAAGTAGTGATTGTCAGTATCATGCATGAATGAGTTCTAAAGAGAGAATTTTATTGCTTTTTCTTGTCAGTTTTACTTGACAATTCAAAATCAATAAAGCAGAAGGAAGTTAGCAAGGGAGCCGATAAAGGTGCTCCTTCCGAACGGAGGGTCTCTACAGTTTCTACTCCTCCACACCCCAAGATGATTTCCAAGACAACACATGCATAGACACTCAACAAAGCTGTGTTTATGATGAGCACGTCTCCCCTAGTGCAGCATCACTGGTGCTCCCTCTAACTTGGCACTGTTATATGTGGTTGCATGTTATGTGTGATGTCTAGCTTGTATTGCTTCTAATTTTGTTGAATTCCATCTGCTTACTTTACACATTATACTTGAATAAGACACGTGTTCCTGTTTCTAGAACATACAATATCTGTCTATCACACCATGTTCTTACATCAAATTACTGCTGTTGTGTAACCTACAACAATCACTTATCATAAGACACGTTTGACTTCGGAGTGTGATATAGGTTACATCTCACATTATTTTCTAGCTTGTACTA
The DNA here is from genome assembly GCF_018294505.1 of Triticum aestivum. NCBI lineage: Eukaryota > Viridiplantae > Streptophyta > Magnoliopsida > Poales > Poaceae > Triticum > Triticum aestivum. The sequence goes on along the minus strand of NC_057804.1, from coordinate 370,528,517 downwards.
CTAATTTGTTGAAATGGCACTTATGACGAGACAATTTTAACTTGGTAGAGTGATATTCGTTGCATCTTTCATATGGTGTCTAGCTTTCATTGCTTCTAATTTGTTGAAATGCCTTCTCCTTAGTTTACACATCATAAGCTGTGAATATGCAATGCTGTGAATATGCAATGGCACTAATGACGAGAGACCTCTAACATGGTAGTGTGATGTTGTTTGCATCTTGCATATGATTTATTGCTTGTACTGCTTCACATTTGTTTAAACGCCATATATGATGAGACAGTGTTAACTTGGCAGAGCGATATTTGTAGCATCTTTCATATGGTGTCTACCTTCCATTGCATTGCTTCTAATTTGGTGAAATGTCTTCTTCTTAGTTTACACATCATAGTTCTAGTTATCTCTTCTGTCCTATTTTTCATACATATTACATCCTCCTATCATGTGGTTGTCTAACATCAAAGTTCAGTTCGTCTGCATCACGCATCAATGTTCTGAAGAACTAAATTGTTATTCATTTTTCTTGTCGGCTTGACTTAACATGGCACAGAGAAAGAGGAAGAAACATAGAATGGCAGGGAATGAGAAGCGGATGAATCCTGCATATTCTGCTGGTACTGATGGTGCAATAGAAGGTCAAAGTCCAGTGGAAAATTCTACAAACACGGCATCCCATGCTACACGAGTTGCAAAAAAAGCCAAACAGAAACAAATAGTTGCCACCAACAAACAGAGACAGCCCCAGTTCTTGCAACACCTACCACAATACTACCAGCTGCACGACTTACTCATGCATCAACTGAGCTAGCAGCACGTTCCCAAGCTTCCTTGCCACCTAACACTACTTCCCAAGCACTCTTGTCACAAGACGAGTTGGCAATATCAGATGAACCTTGTGAGCTTCAACAGCAAGAAGGTAGTTTCTGGAGTCAAGTTACAGTTGCATGCTTCTTTATATGTAGTCTCACAGTTTGATGTACACTAACACTTCCTATGTTCGTTGTTGGACTAGCACCTAGGCGCAAGAGGAAACAAACATCGGGGATAATGCTTGATAGGTTAACTAAATCTAGAGGAGGAAGAATGGAGATCCATTTTGAGGCAGGTTTAAAAAGGCCACGTGATGCTACAGAGTTAGCCAAGTTAGTATCAGAGGCAGCGGTTGCCGTTAGGTGTCATGTACTTATCCTCCCAACATGGATTCAGTACAGGAATGATAAAGACGAAACCTAGTTCAACACCTTCCTCGACCATTTATCTGTAAGTATGGTTACGTATGGAAACTAGTAATATCGTATTGCTCTGTCCCATACTTTCTAGGTTACTCATAATGAGACTCTCATAATTTTCAACAGATGAGGTTCAAGTTGGATAGCCAAGATGATGCAACCAGACAAGCTTGCACCCATGTTTTCAAGTCTGCTCTGCGATAGTATCGGTATAACTTGAGGAAAACTCACTTTGAAGGCAAGGCTAATAGTGAACTTTCCCAAACATCTCCAGTGGAAAATATATCGGATGAAGACTGGAGGGGCCTTGTTAAACACTGGTCTGATCCGAAGTATCAGGTACATTATATATATATGTGATCAGATCACATGTTGAAGTCCTATTTACACATGTGCCACACAAATCTATCTTCTTGTAGGTGAACTGTTCAAAGAACAAGGCCAACTGTACGAAAGTGAAATTCCAACAGATGATAGGATCTTGTAGCTATATTGCACACTGCGAGGCTTTTTGTAATTAGCTGCTATTTCACTCTTTTTGATGTACCATATTATCAGATCTATAAGTACTTGAACCAAATGCTATGGAAATCTTCAAGGAATGTCACACCAGCAAGAAGAAGGGCATGACTGCACCAGTCAAAGCTGCTGTTGTAAGTCCTTAATCCTCATGCCTTTTAACTACTACTTACTCTGACTTGTGCCTTGAACTGCATGGTTTGCAGCCAATGTCTATTACTCTTTTCAATTTTATACACAATTGTCTTAGCGTATCATTGCACCTTACAAGGTTTAAAAGTGAGGAGTGATGTTCCTTTGATCTTGACCCATAATCTAGTTCCGTGCTGGACTTGCCCACACAACATTACAATTGCCTGTTTGTCTATTCTCAGTTGTTTTGTGATATGAATGATGTCATACTATGCTTACCGTATTATAAACTTCGTCTCTTTATCCTTAACCCTCAATACAATGTGAAGAAATAGACAATACATTAGCGATGGTACATGGTCATATGTTTGGAACCTAGTTATATTATGCACTTTGCAATAAAATACAACTAATATTTTACATGGGTTCACCATAATAAGTTCTGTATATAGACCAAAGCTATTTTGTTTGGTTTTGCTGCCTCCTTAATATCTTCTGTTCTGGTACTACTAATGTAAAACCTCAACTTTTCAGTGAGCTATGGAAAAAATGGTGGAACGGCCACCTTCTGAAGGTGACGAGGCAACTATAACCGCAATGTCAGCTCTTGCTGCAGTGGGTCAGTACCTGTCCACTAACAGTGCCAAAAGCACGTTCCTGCGTAATACTGTGTTGGTTGTTAATGCAATATCGTCCACTACCTCATGATCAAGATATGCAAGCTCAAAGCAATGTTGTATCTGCGCTCCAGACACAAGTCCATTCCCTAACAGAGACCCTTTGTGAAACAAGGAGAAACATCACTCAATGTCGTCAAGATATGCATGGTTTTGAAACCAGACTATCAGACATTTGCTATGTTGTTCAGGAGCCTAGGGGAAATGAAGGCGAGGGTTATGGTGCTCCATCAGACAATACAACATGAAAACATAACAGCCAGGTCAAATGAACTGAGCTTCTGAACTTCTGGTGGTACATTTATCTGCTAGACTATTAAGTTTTATGCCAACCTACCTTTTGTTATATAGTTGTAATTTGTTTTGGTGCGATACAAAATTTATTCTTAACATGCAGCCACCGGCTAAAGAATACAACAAGCCATTTTTGTATAGTGTAGGGTGTTCCCTATATTTGCACTGGTGGCGATCTTTGATGCCGAGTGGATGTAATCTGTGCAATCGCCTTAATAGCCTAGTGTTAGTTTCGACCGTATTTATTTCCTAGTCATCTTTTTCCCTGGTTTGCTAGTGGCCGCAACTACCATGGGCCATATATGGGCCGTAGGATCCATGGGTCTCCTACGTGCCATCTATAAATGGGCCTGTAATCGGTGGGCCTCGGGCCGTCGGATAAATGGGTCTACATGGGCCGTAATCGGGCGTAATTGGTATCGGCCCAGCACGGTAACGGGCCGTTAACAGGCCGTAGGACAGCAAAGGCTTAATTCTGCCATAGGCATAATGGGTCGTTAATGGGCCAGAATATAGGACGGGCCGGAAACGGCGCAATGGGTTAACATGCCAGAAATGGGCCGACTCTTGCCATGGGCCGAATTTGGCCCATTAGGGTAACAGGCCAGTAACGGGCCGACTCTTGCCATGGGCTGAATTTGGCCCATTAGGGGAACAGGACAGTAACGGGCCGACTCATGCCATGGGCCGAATTTGGCCCATTAGGGGAACAGGCCAGTGACGGGCCGGAAGTAATCGAGGGCCAAAAAGGAGCCCAAGAATGTATGGGACGTCAATAGGCCAAAAGCTAAGACGGGCTGGAAACGGCCCATGTAAATCACGGGCCGTTAACGGGTACAAGGAAAATTACTGTTCATTATGGGCTAGAGTCACCGTGGGCTTGTAAAGGGCCAAAAGATACGAAGGCCTCATATGAGCCGAAAGACGTCGTGGGCCATACATGGACCGAAAGTGAAATGGGCTGGTGTTATATTCAATGGCCCACATGACGTTGTTGGGCCGATTTCCTTTAGGGCCTAACGGGCCGTGAGTTAACGGGCCGTAAAATGGGCTATTTGCGAAGAGACCGTTAACAGGCTTTTCATGGGCTAGCCCGTTAACTTTTGACCAAGTCAAACGGGCTGGCTTTGTAAGCTAAATGGGCCAGTGGTGGGCCGTGGCACGTGTCGACATATCATAGGCGCCTATCTGACCCACTGACGAGCTGACATGTCTTTCGTCTGACCAATATGAATTTCACACGTGGAAATTTCCCATTGGTCGGGGCTGTTAACGGGTTATCGGATCCAAAACCCGACCCGATAGCTTAACGGCGTTCCATTACGGTGGATGCCATGTGTCGGTCACCCTTGACGAAAGCACTACTGTGACGCACAATTTCTCGTCATGGAAGTGGACACTTCCGTGATGATAATTTTGGTAATGTCATGGAACACTTCTACGACAGCACAGGTATGACTATCTTGATTCTGTCATAAAATCATCATGGATGTACATGCATGACAAAAAACACGACCTACTGTGACAAACACGTATCATCATGGAAGTGTATTTTTTTGTAGTGTACTTATGCACCGGTATCAATGAAATGGGTAGTATCTGTGGACATAACTGCAGAATGCTAGAAGAGAAGGGGAAAGCCTAGCCTATTGGAAACTAGCTTCTTCAAGCAGCTCCAAGCATCTTGCAGCAATCAGAAGAGTATAGAATAGCAGTTTATATTTAACAAACATGTTGTAGCAATAACGCCCAGAGATCCTTCCCCGACTCCCTGCGGGAAAGCAATCTCGGAGCCACATATCCATTACATGCCTCAGCATTCAGTATCCAGTTCTAGTTGTATCAATCAGCATACAACTCCGAGCCTCCGTTACCGTGGAGACAACTATTCGAATAGATAATACTTCCCTGTAGGGGTGCACCAACTTACCCAACATGCTCGATCAATTCCGGCCGGGAACACCATCAGGTCATGACTGGCCTCGACCGATCAACAAGCCGTAGTCCTACCTAGGCTTAACAGAGAAGCCAGCACACCGGTCTACATCCTAAATGCAAAGGGGTCATGGGCCAATCATCCTTTACAGTCCCGCGCATTGTGAACGCGACCGGTGAGCAGACCTAGCCCCCTTATACAAGTGCAGGCTTAACCAGTCCAACCTAGCGCGCGCCATTCAGTCGCTTATGTTAGTGAGCTTTCGGAAGAATCGTATGACGCAGAGTGCCCATACTTATTCCCGTGTGGTGCTTAGTGCGAAAAAGGCCAGAGGACTACTCAGACAAATATCCAAACCGTTAGTCCGGGGAGTGCGCGGTGACGAGTGGAGACTCATGATCGCTGTGACCCCATCGCCCCGTCTCGTGGACATGCGGCAAGAGCTAAGAATGCTCGGCCACACCACATAGTTATCTCGCGAGCACCTTCCAGGTCAACCTGACTCCACATCACTCGCAAATATGCTCGCGCGGGTACCCCTCAGGGCTGACCTGACTTTATCATGGTTCATAGTTAAAGCCACAGTAACTGTGTGTCCAAACACCAGGGGGAAATTGAGGAATCACCCTTGACGGATTACATGTGATGTAGTCATCAAGGTGAACTTGGGAGGAATCACCCTCGAGGTTCACATTGAGGTGTTGTATGATGATGTCATTATCGGGAGTGGTGAAAGAGGAATCACCCTGGATGACCACGACCGATTGTCTAACCTACAAGGATAACAACAGAAGTGCTGACGAGGTATCACTGTCAGCACTCGATAGTAACCCAGTAGTGTCATACAACTAAGGAGGGGTGATGTGTGGTGCCGGGGCCTGGTTATCCATCTCGTTGTCTGACTCTTCTGAAGATGTAGCAGGGCGGTTGGGTCAAAGCGGGTGTCTGTGATGGGTCTCTAACCAGCCTATACTAAGCCATTTAGGATAAGCAGGTAGGTAACAATAGTAGGTTACAATAAACAGGCTATGCAATAGAAATAGGATAACAGTAATAGCAGCAACTTCTAATGCAAGCATAAGAGAAAGAAGAATAGGCGATATCGGTATGCTCAAAAAAAGGGGGGGCTTGCCTGGTTGCTCGGCAGATGCAAAAGAAAACTCCAATAGTGAAGCAGTCGATCATCAGGGCAGTGGTCTCGGGGTCTACCGGGAAGAAGGGGGGAGAAGAAACAATATAAATACACGGCAACAAAAGCAATCACAAAGCAAGGTATGGTAATACGCGGTGTTAGGGGTGACCTATCGCGGTGCTACATGTTACAAATGGAGCGGGAAAACATCCGGAGGTATTTTACCAGCTCCGCGCAATTTTTGGTCAGATGAACCGGAGGGGAAAGTTCCATGTTCATCATGTTAGAGGCACGTGACAAGTAAGGGGAGGGCATATTCGGATTTGCCTTGTTTTTCTGATCATTTTTCATATATAAAGTTTTCCAATCTGAGCTAGGGTTATTTTTCTATGATTTTCCAAAGTTTAAACAATATTTTGGGTTTACTTGAATATTATAATTTCGAATCAATTAGCAGAAACACTAAGTGTACCCACTAGTGTACCCAGCCAGAGGGGCTGTGAGGCTGACAGTGGGTCCCAGTTGACTGTGCAATCAGCAGTCAACTAGAGACTTTGACTGGCCAAAGGGGCCCACGGGGTCCTACCTGTCATAGTCTGGGCACTACCCAGTCAGCAGGTGGACTAGTCAAGTGGGCCCAGTGTGGCCTAGTGGTCAGTGATACAAACAACTAACAACGTTTATTTAAACCTAATTACCTAATTAGTCAGAGCGGGACCAAGTAGTCAGTGTCTGCACTAAATAATAGAGTTAAATAAATTGGCTAATGGCTACAATAACTGGGCCCGCATGTTAGTGGGTGTTAAGGGTGGATTAGCACCTAAACGGATTGACGCGCGGGACCTACCGACGTTTGAACGCGGGCGTGCGCCGGAGTTGCTCCGGTGAGCAACAGAGACGGTGGCGCATCGCAGAAACGGGCGTCCGGCCACAGATCGGTGCGCAGAGAGGTGATACGGGACGCTGGGGTTTGGCCGCGTCTAACGGTGGCCTCAGAAGGGCCGGGGAGGGACAGTAGTGACAGCGGCGCTGGATCGAGCGGCGGCCGGAGTTCGGCCGTTGATCAAACCATCGAATCAGAGCATGGCAGATCGGGTGGTAAGGTGCTACGTGCTCTTGGGAGAGTGCTGAGCACGGCAGCAAGCTCAAATGGGAGCGTTGGTGGCTAGATCACCGACGGCGACATGGCCTGCGGCGGAAGCTTCGTCCGGTTAGGGCAGGGCGGCCTTTGGTGCGGAAATGGAGAGTAGATAGAGGTGAAGGAGGCTCAGCTCACCGCGGAGCTCGGTGACGCGCTCGGGGAAGCCGGGTACGACTCGATGGCGATGCAATCGATGGCTGAGGTTTGGGAAGACGACGCGGGCGACGACGGTGATGCTCCTCAGCTCCAAACCCGTGGCTTAGTCGACTTAGGGGAGGGCCACGGAGCTACTGGTCATGCTCGCGTAGCTCGAGGTGGCCTCTGGCCACGACAACAGTGAGGTGTGGCAGCGGCTTTCGCTCGGGCGAGCGAGATCGGAGAGGGAGGGGGCAAGGGGGGCAAATGGGAAGGTGCTAGTGTTTGGCGGGGGCTCGGGGAACCTTATCCGCGCGGGATGGCAGCGGATGGCCGACACGTGGCCATCCCAACCAAGGACGTGCCTGCGGCGTCTAGCGCGATGATGAACAGGGGGAGGAAGGTGACGAGCGGTAAGTGGGATGGCCTATCCGCGGTTTGCTCCTGTGGGCTAAGTCCCAGGAGAGCAGGGGGATTTTCCTTTTCTTTTATACTTTTCCTTTTCTCTTTCTTTTAGGACTTTTCTGTTTTCCTATTTCTTTTTAAAACAAAACAATTTAATAAAATATAAGACTTGTAACTAATTTAGCTTAATATAAATTTAGGCCACTTCAACATTAGGTTTTAGCACTTAATTAAAATAGTTAGAATTTTTATAAATTTAAAAGCATTTAATTAATTGTTTAATCCCCTGTGTTAAATCGTTTAGGTCATTTAAACGTTTGCAAAAAAAAAATGTTGGTCCACCACCATTATTAACAACTGATTATTTGCACCAACTTGAACATTTTAGTTTTCATGTTTGAGAAGTTTTGAATTTCACTTTGGAATTTGGATTTTAATTTGACTAGAATTTCTAATGGGATATTGAACAAAGGTGATTAAGGACTGTTTGTAAAAATGATTAGCTTAATCACAGAGGGTTACTGTAGCATGACACAAGGGGTGTTACCCCTCGCGCTCGAGACCACACAGCGGGCATATGCTAGATAATTCCATATGGCGCTCAACTTTATTAGCCCATGTTGGTTGAGAGTTTGTAGTCAGCCGCCATCCTAAAACACACACCTTTGGAGGAGTAGGGAACCTCCATAGTAATGCCCAGACAGTCGTCACCCGTCTGGTGCCCTGCTCGCTGCGACTGAAGAAGGACGCATCTTGTCCTGGAGCGCGAGGTGGTACATGCTACGTACAGTAAATATGACCGTACGTTCAGGCCCCCATGCGAGGAAGTCATCGCCAAGCCGTGGGGAGGCCTAAATCTTCATGATCTCCTAGACATCAATAGGCAATAAAAATTGGCGTAGCAAGTCCCCCTGCCACGACCCATGTTCATTAAGGAGCTCACTGATTCTATGAAGTCGGCATTGCCCTTACTGCAAGATGGGTGGCCATCCAGTTGGATGCGGTATCCATGAGTCCCGCCATATTCTGACTGAATGCCTATATCCTATTCACCATACAAGGCCTTTTTTAACAGCTCCAGACCATGCACAATGGATTGCCAAGTTTGTGATGCATTTGTAGAAAATACTGTGTCCTCTAGATGACCATTTGGGAAATAACGTGCCTTCAAAACTCGTGCACATAAGGTCTAAGGATTCACCAATATACGCCATGCTTGTCTCACCACCATAGCTTGGTTGAACATTCGGAAATCCTTGAACCACATACCACCACATGATTTAGGTTTCAACAAATAATCCCAAACTTTCCAGTGCATCTTCGGCTTCCCTCTATAAGCGACCCACTAGTAACTACGAATCATGCTTGAGAGATCGTCACAAGTGCTTCTCGGGAGCTTGAAAATACTCATAAGGAAGGTCGAAAGAGCTTGCGTAATTGCCTTGATGAGCACCTCCCTTCCAGCTTGGGACATCAGCTCCCCCCACTGAATGATTCTCTTAGTTAGTTGTTGCTGGTGGTTTTGCAATTTTCCTCGAGAAAGACGACCACTTGGGGTCGGAAAGCCCGGATACTTCTCTTCAAAACTAGCATTTTCCACCTCCAGAGTGTGCATCACGCCCTATTTATTAGCTTTGGAGCATCGTGGTCTAAATAAAATTGAGCACTTGTTTGGGTTAATAAACTGGCCAGGAGCTCTAGCATACCTTCATAGTGCTAATTTCACTTGGTTCGCTTCAACCTCATTAGCACGGAAGAAAACTAAAGTATCATCCGTGAACAAGAGGTGAGAAATGCCCGGTGCCTGAGCACACAAGCGTATAGGGGAAATCCGATGCTCCATGATGTCCTGTTTTAAAATAGCATCCAAACCATCAGCAACAAAAAGGAACAAAAAAGGCGAAAGAGCATCTCCCTTCCATAGCCCGCGGGACGATGCGAATGAATCCAAGAGGGTTCCATTAACTTTAAGATTATATCTCACCGAGGTGACACACCTCATTATCCAATTCACCCATCAATGAGAGACACCCAACTGTTGCATCACTCGCTCCAAAACATCCAGTCCACCCTGTCGTAAGCCTTCGACAAATCCAGTTTATATGCACAAAAACTTTGCTCGGGGTCCTTTTCTTGTTTAATAGCATGGAAGCACTCGAAAGCAATTAAGGCGTTATCAGTTATTAACCTTCATGGCACAAACACACTCTGTGCCAGGGACACCAATTCATTCAGGATGGGGCGAAGTCTGGTCACTAGACATTTCGCAATAGCCTTGTAGAAGAGGCTGATGGGCTAGAAGTTGGTGAATCGACACTGCTACTTGTGCTACGATCGTGAAGCTTTCACAAGGAAAATACTAGGGACAACGAGCATGCATGGGCTCTGGGGAAATGGTATCAACCAGTGGCGAACAATGTGGCAGTGGGACATAACCATGCCTCTTCTCTATTCCTGCTTTTCTTTTTGCGACTCACTATTCTAGGTCCCTAGGGAATCTAAAATACAATGCAGATCTTTAATCGCTCGCATCCGTCCATACTGTGTAGTTCAGACGTGTTATGTCATCCAACACAAGTTTGTATCAATCCGCAGGGCGGTTCAGATGTACTTTTCTCCCACAAATCGGAGACAAATGTGAGAGGATTTGCGGGTGTCCAGACAACACTCACGCCTGCTTCTGACGATATTGGCCCATCCAAACCCCTTCTGTGCGCATCCCCATCCGGCACCAGCTGCCTGCATTCATGACACTGTAGAGTAGCTCTTTCACATTGAAGATGGCTCAAGACGGACGAGACCTCTCATTGTCTCCGCCATTGAAGCGGCGCACCGATCGAGTGCGCCTCCTGTTGCAGGCTTGGCAAAACACGCCTCCTCGCCACATTCAAACACCTCCATGAAACCCGTGTGGAAGCTGAGAAACCTACTCCTATCACACTTCCTTTCATGAGGGCATTAAACACAACACCGGGTAAGCTCCTCATGTCTGCCTGCTATTTAAAGGAGGCCAGACATCAGGCAAGAATCGTGCCACTCCGCCGTGCCCCATCTCCTTCCACCATTTTCTTCACTCTTTCGATGGCATCCGACGAGCAGGAATAGAAGTTTTCCGGCATAAAAGCCGGCTGGATGGCCCGCCGGATACAAGTGAGGCAGCTCGTTGCTCCACCTCCCACCCTAGCCCGATCGAGCAAGTTGCCATCCTAGGCTGGTGCGTGATTCAGCAACTCACCGCTCCAAGTCATCTCGCAGAGAAGTGGCGAGTTACTCCAGGCCGACACGGGGGGAGCACGACGGCAAGGGCATCATCACTGTTGTGGACGACACCATGTCGTACCAGCCCTCCCATGCATGCAACCGTACGATCTGATGTCAACACGCTCATAACTGCACCCAACTGATAGAGAAAGAAGTAGGTTGCATGGACATCGACGAGGTGGCAGCCAGCATGTCCGCGCCCGTTGCCATCATCAAGAGAAGTAGAACATGGGAGGCTGCCGCCTCTTGGGTCCCATGAAGGCCACTGTCGAGGCGACACCGACATACACATTCGATGTCTTGCCCTCTCGCACGCCACTGTCGAGGGACCCTCCCCCTCCGGCTGAAGCATCAGCCGGCGGTTCCACTCCAACGAGTGGTGGGGAAGCGAGCCGCCTTTTGTGTTCGAGAATATACCTCCGGGGTTCACGGCTACTGGATATGGAGACGACAATGGAGATCTGAAGCAGCCGATAGTAGATGGTACGTCTCTATCATATCTACTTTTCTGAATGCTTTTACTCTTGTTTTGGACTCTAATTTGCATGATTTGAAAGAAACTAACCCGGACTGATGTTGTTTTCAGCAGAACTACCATGGTCTTATTTTTGTACAGAAATAGAAGTTCTCGGAATTGGACGAAACTTTTTGGAGAATTATTTTGGAATAAATAAAAATTACTGGAACCAAGACCCACTTGAGGGGGGGGGGCAAAGCTGCCCACTAGGAACCAGGGGGCGCCTTCCCCCTCTGGCGCACCCCGGTGGGAAGTGGGGCCCACGAGGCTCCGCTGACCCTACTTGCAACGCTATAAATTCCTATTTTCAGATAAAAAATAGGGGAGGAAGTTTCATCATATTTCACGATACGGAGCTGCAGCCACCTCCTGTTCTTCATCGGGAGGCCAAATCTAGAGAACGTTCGGGGCTCCGGAGAGGGGGGATCTTCCGTCTTCGTCATCATCAACCATCCTCCATCACCAATTTCATGATGCCCACCATCTGGAGTGAGTAATTCCTTTGTAGGCTTGCTAGACGGTGATGGGTTGGATGAGATTCATCATGTAATCGAGTTAGTTTTGTTAGCGCTTGATCCCTAATATCCACTATGTTCTGATATTGATGTTGTTATGCTTAATGCTAGTCACTAGGGACCGAGTGCCATGATTTCAGATATGAACCGTTTATGTTTTCACCATTATATCCATGTTCCTGATCCGATCTTGCAAGTTATATGCACCTATTACGTGTTATGATCCGCATACCCCAAGGTGACAACAGTTGGGATTCTTTTCGGTGATGACCGTAGTTTGAGGATTTCATGTATTCACTATGTGTTAATTCTTTGTTCCGGTTTTCTATTAAAAGGGGGCCTTAGTATCCCTTAGTTTCCATATGGACCCGCTGCCACGGGAGGGTAGGAAAAAATATGTCATGCAAGTTCTTTTCCATAAGCACGTATGACTATTTACGAAGTACATGCCTACATTACATTGGTGAACGGGAGCTAGTTCTATGTCACCCTAGGTTATGATTGTTATATGATGAATATTATCCAACTTATCACCGATCCAATGCCTACGAGCTTTTCACATATTGGTCTTTGCCGCGTTACAATTACTATTGCTATTGTTACAACTGCTACAAAATTACTATTGATGCTACCGTTACTATTGTTGTTCCTATCACTGCTATAACTACCAAATTACCAGACCACTTTGCTACTGATCACCTTGTTGCAGATATTTAATCTCTAGGTGTATTTGAATTGACAGCCCAACTGCTAATACTTACAAATATTCTTTGGCTCCCCTTATGTCGAATCAATAAATTTGGGTTGAATACTTTACCCTCGAAAACTATTGCGATCCCCTATACTTGTGGGTTATCAAGACCTTTTTCTGGCTCCGTTACCAGGGAGCATAGCTATATTTGTTGACTCACTTGGGATTTATATCTATTGATCACTATGAATAATCTTAAGGATGATAGAACCAAGATCGTCCCCTCTAAGATGAGGGGAGGTAAGGAACTGCCATCTAGCTCTTGCTACTTCTTGAGCTTGCGTCAATTTTTCCCTTGAAGAGGAAAGGGTGATGCGGCAAAGTAGAGATAAGTATTTCTCCCAGTTAAGAACCAAGGTATCAATCAAGTAGGAGGAACACACAAGTCCCCAATAGATGCACCTGCACAAACTAACAAACACTTGCACACAATGTGAGAAAGAGGTTGTCAATCCCTTCACGGTCACTAGCAAGAGTGAGATCTGATAGAGATAGGTATAAAAGTGTCAGGACCCCGACTCAATGCCACACCGATCTAGCATGTAACACTTCATATCACTTTGCGGCCTCACGCACGATATTCCCACGGTGTCGCCTTACCTTGCCCGGGACCGTTATCGCCTTTTGGCACACGTATATGATAGTGTCGCTAGCATCCATATGACAAGGAGCCCGGGCTGACATGGCTAGTCGTGAACCCAAAGTGGCTCTAACTTACAGGGACATGCATACATGACCCAGCAACGAATGTGTCGGTCATCAGTGAGTGAATCTGGGCTGTAGCAATTGTCTACCAGGACTCCGGTAAACCGGGTTGTAGCAGGCTAACAGGACTCCAACAGTCATCGCATGACATTTGCCCATGGGGACAGACACAGGAACGAAGAAGGACACATGCTGGCCAGCCTAAGTGTTCCGGAGCAGTAGCAAGCTACCAGGGCTCAGTGGAAGCACTAGGAGACATTTCCCGGTAAGAGAGGCTACCAAGGATAAACAACTAGATAGTCAGACCCCACACATACCAAGCATTTCAATCATACACACAATATGCTCGATATGTGCAAATACAAGATGGCATCACAACATGACTCTACAACTCAAGTAATTTATTTAAAGGCTCAGAGAGCCATACATATCATTCACACAAATACTGGTCACACGACCTAGCATTCAAGTCATACAAACATACAAGCCAACAATGGAAGTAACATGTCTGAGTACAGACATCTAGAAAATAAAAGAGCCTTGAGGAGGCCTGGCTATCCTACACGGTCCATCGTGTGCTCAGGGTCACCACCTGGGCTTCAGCCTACTCATCGACATCAACGTCTACGAAGAACCCATCAGAAGGGGTTGCAACATCTTCTGTAAAACGTAAATTAAGCAAACATGAGTACAAAGGTACTCAACAAGACTTACATCAGATCCTACATACATGCACATTATCAAGAAGGGATGGTGGGGTTATTGCAGCAAGCCAGCTTTGACTCTTGGCTAACTATCTTACGGGACACCAACTTGTAATTGTTTTGTGCACTCGAGTCCACTACACACCACTTCAATACACTACCGGGGATCCACCTCCGTCATCCTATGGAAGGGCCATCCTCGGCACTCACGCTTATCTTGAGGCTTTTAGTAGTAACCATTTACTTGTCTATGAACTGTATAGGCAACCAAGTAGTCCTTTACCACGGACGCAGGTATTCGAATAGATGATGTTAACCCTGCAGGGGTGTACTTCTTCATACATGTTTCCACCACTTAGCGTCTGCACACGACATGTGCTCGGCAGAATTCAAGCGAAAGCCGACGTGGGTGTAGACCACAACCTACCTAAACACCTAAGTCTCTAGTCCAGGTTTATCGCCTATTCAGGTTCCAACCACAGGGAGTCCGGCCGAGGTTTCCACATACGTCCCCGAACGATGTGGACAGGGTTCCGAGACACCTAACGGGTGCCCGGCAGGCCCGGCCACGTACCTACCGCATCACAGCCCACCCCGAGGGTCAGCGCTGCCCACGGCCTCCAATAAGCCACAAACACCAGAAACTACTTGCAACTCTTGGACAGAGGACTAGAGTGGATAAGAAGTCGAGCGGGGTCATATTTCAAGGCCCAATGCATGGTCGTAGCTGAATCTTAAATCACACATACAGATCTCAGTGCTTAAGGACGGTTCCAATGAAACAACCCACCATGTACTCCTACATGCCTCTCATCGATACCTTTACCAAATCGTGTTCAGCACATCACTCTCATTACCGACATGATCATTTCACTCTAGCCCATCACCCAGATGAACCATACCTGACACAAATCTAAGCATAGCAGGCATAGCAAGGTAGGAAACACATACACATGGCTCAATCAATTCCTACACATGCTAGTGGGTTTCATCTAGTTACTGTGGCAATGACAGGTCATGCAGAGGAAATGGGTTCAACCAGCGTAGCACACAGCAGTTTGAAACGCGTTGTCTTAAATGCACCAAAAGAGAGCAGAAGCGAGAACATGGGATTGTATCGATATGATCAAATGGTTGGTTGGTTGCCTTGTCGGTCCGTAGTCTGATATTGCTCCTCGTTTGGATATTCGCGGTACTCTTCCGGGGAAGAACCTACCGCAGAGAGCATCGATATACAATCAATACCAAACAAAGTGCAACAATATGATGCATGCATGAGGCATGGCAAAATGAGTGTATTGGGCTAATGCAACTATGACCAGATGAGTTTGAGCTATTTTGAACCAAAGATTCAAATTCCAAACTCATATGTGATCTTAAATAGTGCTTTATCATGTTTTGTACAAAACAGCAAGTTAACTTGTTTAAACATGCATGAAACAAGTACAGATGGATAGATTGGATTTTTCTAATCATTTTTCATATATAACAGTTTCCATTTGGAGTTACACATTAATTTCTATGAATTTTGAAGTTTCCACTATTTTCTAGAATTTCCTGAATAAGAATAAATCCAGAAAAGTGAGTTAGTGCGTCAGCATTGCATTAGCATTGCATTAGCAGGTCAACATGGGCGCCCAGGTCAAACCTGACCAGTGGAACCCACTGGTCAGTGTCTCTGTTAGTTAACTAAGTTAATTAGGATTAGATTAAAACTAATCCAGGTTTGACCAAACGGCAGGGCCCACATGTCAGTGAGTCAGGGGAGTCATACACATGGTCAAACCACGCTGAGTCGCTGGCGTTAAGCCGCCGGCGACGTCCAGACGCGGCGGAGGCTGCAGGATTTGCCCTCCGGCGACCAAATGGACGACGGAGACCATCTACGTGAAGCTGGGATTGAGCCGCGTCGAGTAGTGGTGGTTGTTGAGCTCCAGGTCGCCAGAAACGACGCCGGCGACCAGCCGTGCGGCTGCCAGTGTTCGGGTGTGGTCGAACTCGTCGCTGTGGTGATCTTGGAGGCTCAAGGCCAGCTCCTACGTGGTCTACGTGACACAACAAACTCATTGGACAAGGTGGCGTGGCTGTTAGATGGTCGGAGCATCGTCGGCGACGAGCTCAGGCGGCGGCACGTGCGGTGAAGCTTGTCGTAGTCGAAGCAGTGGGCGGCAGCGAGAACGAGAGGGATGGGAAGGGGCGGAAGCTCACGGCGAACATGATGAGCTAGGCGGCGTGGTCGGGGACGAGCTGGAGCTGCGGTGACGGTGAAGGGGATCTCCGGCGGTGGCGGAGTCTGGCGAGGCTGATGCTGTGGCTTCGGGGCAAGCGAGCGCTCGAGACTCGGCCTGCTCGATGGAGAGGACGACGACGGAGCTGTTGGACACGGCGAGGCGACGCAGAGACGGCGGTGGCCACGTCTACGACGGTGAGGTGGCTGCGGCTACGTCGGCCATGGCAGAGGGGAGCGAGGGAGAGGTGTTGGGGGAGAATGTACGTGTCCAGGTGGTCGAGGGGGCGACGTGGAGGTCGAGCAGCGCGTCCAGGGTCGAAGCGGCAAGCAGGTGGCGTCGTGGCGAGCTCGCGCTCGTCGGCGTCACCTCCCTGCCTCTCTGGCGGGGACGAAGCAACTGGCTGGCATGGGCCAGCACTGTGCTGGGCCGCCAGGTGGGATGGGTGGTGGGTTCGGCCAGGTAAGTGGCTTTCCCATTTATTTTCTGTTTTGTTTTATTTCTGCAAGTTTGTGGCATTTCTAAAAATACTTAGGCATCTTCAAAAATCACCAAACTTCACATGCCCACTGTTTAGAATATATCTAACATGGAACATTTCAGTTTAGGATTATTTGGACATTTAAAATATTTACTAGCATTTAAATGCCCAAATTCAAATAACTAATGATTTAATTCAGTGACCTTAGGATGACCTAGAAATTTGTGCACCATTTTTGTCAGAGATTTAAGACCAAGGCAAAGATGATGAACATTTTAGGAGGGCATTTCAGGTTCATTGAAAGTATTTTTAGTAAACCCTAGTTGGTTTCAGGGGGTGTTGGGGGTTCTATCATCTCCATTTCAAGTTTCTGATGAAAGATAGACATGGTGCAAACACTCTAATGCATGAACTGGCTAGGGTGTGACAACTCACCCCCACTCAAAAAAATCTCGTCCCGAGATTTAGAATCCTCCGGAAAGAAGGCGGGGTACTCAAGTCGAAGACGATCCTCCCTTTCCCAAGTTGCTTCTTTCTCGGTATGGTGCGACCATTGAACCTTGAGAAACTTGATGTTATGGCGTCGAGTGGTACGCTCGCCTTGATCGAGGATACGAATGGGGTATTCTTGATATGTGAGATTATCTTGGAGATCAAGCGTTTCGTGGTCCACTCCACGGATAGGATCCGAGAAGCAACGCCTGAGTTGAGAAACGTGGAAGACATCATGGACTCTGGAGAGGTGCGGAGGTAGTTCCAATTGGTAGGCAACTTCTCCTCTTTTGGCAAGAATGCGAAAAGGTCCAATGTAGCGAGGAGCCAATTTGCCTTTAATACCGAAACGATGGGTTCCCTTCAGAGGAGTAACCCGAAGGTAAGCTGTCGGCGTTCTGGGAACGGGGGTCCCCAGACTTGCCTGCCTGCGGTCTGCAGCATGGCTCACCTGTGGCCCAGTACGACCCATCTTCATCAACCCAAGTTCAAGACCCTCACGAGGGGCCAAGCCTCGTGGGGCGGAAGACACAAGGCCTCCTCAACGGCGGCCTCACCAGGCAGGCTCGCGAGGAGGCGGAGATATCAAGGCAAGGAGTACCTCGCGAGGTGCTCATGACGCAAGCCATGACGATCAAGACCAAGCGGGCGCCAGCCTGCGCAGTGTCCTCGTTTCCTCTTTGGTGCAAAGGGGGAAAGCGCAGGCGCGGAGTACCGAGGCATCAGACAAAGGTTTCCATATTAGTGCAATGAGACAAAGACTAGCAGAACGGCAGGACGGAGGTCACCGTGGAGCCCAAGATAGCGTCATCGCCAGTGACTTTGGTAGTCGAAGACCACCTTTAGTCAGGATAGCTTGTACTAGCCGTCCCCTTCCGAAATGGCCGTTGTTGGCTCCCTTCCCGCTCAATATTTGGGAAGAGGACCAGGGCCTCTATAAATAGGGCTATCCACCACAGTAGAAGGGCGGATCATCGAGAATCAGATCGAATCCTTCCTAAGTAGAGCACCGCACCACCACAAGATACCCTCTCCTCACGAGGCTGTTCTTCATCTGTACTGTTCATCATCAGCCCAAGAGGCAATCCACCACGCCACACACTGGATTAGGGTATTACACCACAACGGTGGCCCGAACCAGTATAAACCTCGTGTCTCTTATGTTGTTCATCGTGCTAGCTTAGAATCGCGGCGAGGTTGTGGGCGTGTTTTGGTAGGAAGAAGATCTTCATGCGCACCCCAGAGTTCGAACCTTAAGGGTTTTGCCGGAACCCGATATCCGACATTTGGTGCGCCAGGTAGGGGTGCGCAGAAAACTTCTTTCCGCCGATCTGCGTTTCACTGCTTCGTCGCATCCATGCCCGGTGACCCGACAACCAATGCCGACCGCTGGGCGGCATGGCCAACCCATGCCGCGCCGCCTGCCCAAGGAGACCTCAACCCTGCGCCTTAGGCAGCCCGCGCTCCACAGAACTCTGCGGGATGCGGGCGACGCGGTCAAGCACTGCCTGCCCTCACTCTGCAGCAAGTGCGATCGGCCACAAGGGCCTCAAACCATGCTGCAGCCATGGCGCCGCACACCCAATGGGAACAGGCGAACATGAGGGACGCACTCACGGTGGCTCGGGAGCTGCTGCGATGCAGGTTGCAGGAGAGCGGCAGAGACGTGCTGCTGGAGCGCGTTAGCGAGCTCCTGGATGCCGTAGCTTCAGGGGTGCTTCCCTTCTGCGTCCAACTTCCACCTCAGGCCCCGGGCGGATCATGTGGCAGGCCCATCCGCACCCGCGTTCCCTCAGGCGCGCCCCAAGGCTTCATTATCACCAGCTCAATCATCAGCACCGGGCGTCAAGTTGCACCAGCACCACCCCCGGTGAGCGAGGGCATGCACATCACTGCCTATGGCCTGGGCCGCCGCCCTATCACCCCCAAGACAGCGTGTTGGGCCAAGCCGCATGGAGCGTGGGGCACTACGGCGAAGTCTTCGGGGCGGCGACCTCGGAGGCTTACGTGCCTCACATGGTGGATCGGGAATACGCACTGGAAGACGACCACGGCTCGTTCCTCGGGCCAGGCTGGGAGGAAGAGACGCTAGAAGCCGAGCCTTTTCAGGAGCCTCAAGGAAGCCTCACCAACCACGCTGGCGGCAGCGGCTATCGGGTACTGCTAATTCCTCAAGAGCAAGCTTATGCTAACCATGGGTCGCAGGAAGTTCAGGTCACTATAGTGGAAGGCTGCCCCAGCTCGGCGGCCTCCCTTCCGCTAGGAGGAGCGCATTGGGGGCTGCAGGAGAGGGACCGAGAGCCAGGACCCACCCCGCGGCATGCGGAGCAAGGTGTTTACCGGAGGTAGGCCCTCTGTCGGGGAGGTGTTGCGAAGCCTGAGCCCGGCAGAGGACCCATGGTCGTCGGGGGAACTGCTGGCGTCCCCTTTACCCCATTGGTGTCGTCCTAGGTTTACGACCGCCGTCAATGGTGGTCGAGGATGGCGCAACGCGGGGCCCTCGTCTGGCGATGTGAAGCAAGGCCAGTACCTGTGAAGAAGGCCCAGTGCCTGTGAAGCTCGCCGCCCATGACACTCTCACATAATAATGAGTTGGGGCTGTACACGCCCCGGAGTCTCCGGAGAGCCGCCCTCGGGCCTCGGGGGCTCCCTCCCACGCCCAGTGGCAGCACTTAGCTCCGTGCTGGTGAGAAGACATCGAAGACTAGACTAGATGCCGGACACGGCCTTTTGCTTTTTGCCTCTCTTTCTGTGGTCGAGCTTCCTTGCGTCGGATTTAAGTTGAAACTGAATTTGCATCTGCGTATGAGCGGGGGGGGGGGAGTCTTGTCTCCTTTGTGTGATTTCTCGTGTTCTGGTTTCTGCCCTAGTTTGGAATTCGCACCAACTGCCTCCCACTCGCGAGGCTCTCGCGGGTGGGGCTGGGCAAAGCGCACACGCGCATGCCGTCCCACGGCCGGCACTCGCTCTCGCGAGGCTCTCACCACATGGTCGACAGGTCCCCCAGAGGCCCCTCGGAGGATCACAGCCTCGCAAGCCTACTCAAGGCTTGCCCGGGCTAAAGGTAAATCACAACAGCTAACTCCTCGCAGGGCCCGTAACGTCATGCAGGCGCACATTCAGCGTCGCTCCAAAAACATGTGGACAACAATATTTTTTACATGAGGGGCTTCACCTCCTAAAATGCTCTTACAACCTTCAGGGCCACGCCCGAGCTTTTGTGTGCAGGATAAACAGCGGGGGGACACATGATCAGTCAGACATATCACTCACCGCATCCTCTTGGTCGCCTCCGGAGGCATCACTGGCACCACCATCGCCATCATTGGCATCATATTCACCGCCATTCACCACATCACCTTCATCCGCAGGGACCATCACCCCGTCGTTGTCAGAAGAAAAGGCCCTAACAAGCGCATCCACTTTGTCCTCCACCCACCGTGCCAGGTCGCCTCGGATGGCCTCGGGCACCGGGGGGATGGTCGAAGTCGAAGTGGGGATCTGCGTTTTGAAGGTGGCTGAAGACGCGGGAAAATGCACGCCCGAGCAGGCTGCGGCTCCTCTCCTCGACAAGCTGGAGCGATTCTCCAGATGTGTCACCACATCAGTGAAGAATTGGAGATGGCCGACATAGTTGGTCACGTGAGGATGCGGGGCGCCCGCATCGCAGATATTGCCTAGGGCCGTGTTGGCCCTGTTCCTGAGCTCCTGGAGCATGGGGCCATGCATGTGCTCCAGCGTCTGCCGTTGAAGAATTTCTTCTTTGTTCTACCGTGCAACAGACTCGGCATCGTCGACCGGCTGTTGAAGAAGAAGCAGCTCGGCACGGGTGGAGGCTAACTTAGTCTGCGCCGAGACTAGGGCAGCTGTGGCGGCCTCCTCTTGTTGCCCTGTTTCAGTCAGCTTGGACCTGAGGGCGGCAGTCCTGCCCGCAGCCTCGGCTCCAATCAGCTCCAGCCTTTGGTTAAACCTGCGCTCAAGATCTGCGTGAGCTTCCGCCACGTGGCGGTCGACCTCCTCTTTGATTCGATCCTCGCGCGCGCCAACCTCGTCCTCCGCCTGGGTAACCAGGCGCTCCCTCATCTCCAACCGCTCAAGGTCAAGATTGCGCTCAGCAGCCTCCAGCATCAGCACTTCCTCGCGCCTCCGGAGCTCCTCCTGCTCGACAGGCGTCCCCTTCAGTGATGCAAGGGCGGCCTGACGCAGCTCCACCTGCTGCTCCAGGGAAGCACTCCAGTCTTGGAGCTCCCACGCGCGCTTCTCCGTGATCTCGCATTGTTGGTCTGCTTCCCGAGCCTCCTCTATAGCTCGGGAGCAGGCCTTTCACGAGGCTGCAAGAGATGCTTCGTCCTTCACGCTGTCAAGCTCACGCTGATGATGGGTGAGGTTGACTGCCACCTTCAGCTTGCGCTGCTCCTCAATCAGCCGCATGCCTTCAGCTTCAAGACACGCGTCCACGTCCGCGAGCTCTCCACCAAGCTGGCCCATCGTGTCCATCGCCTTCTAGAGGATCTCTTGGCAAACGACGCTACGCTCCCGCGCTAGCCTGAGCACGTCATCGATGTCGTCCTCCACCACCGCCGCTGGCGGCGGGCCTTGAAGCGGATCGCCCCCTCTCGGCAGGGGGCTGGGGGCTGGCGCCCCCACGATCGCCGGACAGGCTCCGCAAGGGACCCGGACCGGCGCAGGTCCATCCCTCGAAGCAGAGCCAAGGATCGACTTCAACCATTCGCCGTCCATGATCAGGGGAGGATCCCTGGGCAGGCTGGTCACGCCCCAGGCAAGGTCACAAAGGAAAGGCGGCAAGGGCACATGCTCAAGGCACCCTGCGGGCCGGCTTACTTCTCCGGCCGAACTCGCGTCAGGGGCAGCACGCAAGCTCGGGATGCTCAAGGCCAGCGAAGGAGGCGAGGATGGAGGAAGTTACTTCTTGGGAGACTCCGCAGGTTTGGCAGGAGGGATCCTGAAGGGCCACAGTCAAGAAAGGGAGCATCAGTTGAAGAGTTACAAGAATGAGGTACTTACTCATCTATGGAGAAATACTTCCTATGCTTCAATTTTCGGAAGGGGCTCCCACTGCCACTCGAAGACTCCTTCCTCTTGCGGAGGGCGGTGAAGTCCACACGGAACCGACCCAGGCGCTCAACGTGCGGGCCGGCGCAAGGCGCGGATGGAGAAGCACCCAAGTGGCCGACCTCAGGGGCGTCAAGCTGGGAGGAGCGATCAGGCACCACTACCTGATGACCTGCTGAGGCCTCGGGAGCTCTGGCCTCGGGCGCCGCGGGTCGCGTCCCCCCATTGACGACCACCTTAGGGCGGGCTTCACAAGCTTCGGAAGGTGACGCCTCGGGAGCCCCGTGCGACGTCAGCACCACGACACCAAAACCTCCAGCTTCAAGCGATGCTTGCCTCCCTGCACCCGCTCCTGAGGCAAGATCGGTGTTGGCGACAGGGAAGGGGGCCACGGCAACAGGATTCTCACAAGGCCTCGCAAGGCCAGCCGGGGGCAACCCCCATTCATGGAAGTGAGGCATCTGTCTCGCGAACTTAGCCCCACCTAAGCAGAGATACAAGAGGCTGCCCCCGTGCCAGATATCGCCCGGCGAGGGCTCGCCGGTCAAGATCTCAAGCACCTTCTTCAGCATTTCGGGCGCCAGCTCCGTCTCCTGGAGCCTCATGTGGTCCTGGTATCCGGTCAGGGCCCACATCGGTCGGGAGTGGCGCTGGAGAGGAGCAATGCGACACTGGAGGAACTCCCTCACCACCCGGGGCGCGGTCATGCCGAGCTCTCTCAACCTCCCCAATCGGCACCAAACGAAGGAGAGCCGGGGGCTCACGAGTCTCTCGTGGTCCCAGCCCGGATTGGGGACAACAGGCAGCATTGGAGGCGAGAGTAGGGGGCTAGGCACTCTGACATCCACGTACAGCCACCGCATCTGGAACTCCCTCGTGGAAGGCGGGAGGCTGAAATCGATCCCTGAGGCGGATGTCTCTGCCACGGCCTGGAAGCTCACGCACCCCAAGCATTGCAAGGGGTTGGTCAGACGCAAAGAAAAGAAGTGGTGCAAGAGGGCAATGGAGGGAGCAATGCCCACCATGGTTTCGCAAACAAAGGCGAAGACGACGAGAGGGTAATAGATTGAGGATCAAGATGCATCATATGGATCTGATAATGGGTGAGCACCGCATATAAGAAAGCAGAGAAAGGGGGAACCAGGCTAGCCCACAGGGCATCGACGAAGAATCGAACCTCCATGACGGTCCTGTCGATAGAGGCATGGGATGCAGGCCAAGCCGTCGTCTTCCCGCACTCATTGAAGCTGGAGGCGAGCGCAGGCCAGACCTTGCCCAAGGCCTCCAGATTGAGCACGAGCGACCGGCCGACGGCATGCCCGATTGCCAGAGGCGAACTGGATGAGGGCAGGGGCTTCTTCCCTTTCTCCTTGCTAGTTGGCACCATGGCAATGGTGGGAGAAGAGGTCAAATCAGATTGGGGGCGAAAACAGAGGCTCGAGGAAGAAAGGGGAACATGAAGCACGCAGGCAGCAAAGGGGAAATAACTGTGTAAGGCTTCGCGGCCGCCTAGCCAGGCGGATATTGAGGGAGCGTGGGGAAGCGGAGACGCCCATGTTCAATCAACCGCCACGCGTCGACCGAGGCCACAGGCTGTTGGGGCCCACGGCGCTCTACACTTGCCCTTTGGCTTCGCTGCTAAGCCAAGTCCGAGCGCGCCTTGGGCCCGGGGGCTACTGTTGGTGTTCTGGAACGGGGGTCCCCAGACTTGCTTGCCTGTGGTCTGTAGCGTGGCTCACCAGTGGTCCAGTACGGCCCGTCTTCATCAACCCAAGTTCAAGACCCTCGCGAGGGGCCAAGCCTCGCGGGGCGGACGACACAAGGCCTCCTCAGGTGCGGCCTCACCAGGCAGGCTCGCGAGGAGGCGGAGAGATCAAGGCAAGGAGTACCTCGCGAGGTGCTCATGATGCAAGCCATGACGATCAAGACCAGGTGGGCGCCAGGCAGGCGCCAGCCTGCGCAGTTTCCTCATTTCCTCTTTGGTGCAAAGGGGGCAAGCATAGGCGCGGACTACCGAGGCATCAGGCAAAGCTTTCCATATAAGTGCAACGAGACCAAGACCAGCAGAACGGCAGGATGGAGGTCACCGTGGAGCCCAAGACGGCGTCATCGCCAGTGCCTTTGGTAGTCGAAGACCACCTTTAGTTAGGATAGCTTGTACTAGATGTCCCCTTCCGAAATGGCCGTTGTTGGCTCCCTTCCCACTCAATATTTTGGAAGAGGACCAGGACCTCTATAAATAGGGCTAGCCACCACAGTAGAAGGGCAGATCATAGAGAATCAGATCGAATCGTTCCTAAGTAGAGCACCGCACCACCACAAGAACACCTCTCCTCGCGAGGCTGTTCTTCATCTATACTGTTCATCATTAGCCCAAGAGGCAATCCACCACGCCACACACTAGATTAGGGTATTACACCACAATAGTGGCCCGAATCAGTATAAACCTCGTGTCTCTTGTGTTGTTCATCGTGCTAGCTTCGAATCGCGGCGAGGTTGAGGGCATGTTTTGGTAGAGAGAAGATCTTCATGCGCACCCCAGAGTTCAAACCTTAAGGGTTTTGCCGGATCCCGATATCCGACATAAGCCTTCTCGTCAACCTCAAAATTCATAGCCTTATGCTTACGATCATATTGTCTCTTTTGATGAGATTGGGCTGTTTTTAACTTTTCAAGAACAATGCAAACTTTCTCTTCTGCTTCCTGGATCATTTTCGGGCCAAAGAATTGTCTTTCCCCGGTTTCTGACCAGTTAAGAGGCGTTCGACACCTTCGTCCATAGAGAACTTCGAAAGGGGCTTTACCCAAGCTAGATTGATACCTGTTGTTAGAAGCAAATTCGACAAATGGAAGGGATTTCTCACAATCCATTCCTAATGAGATAACAGAAGCTCGAAGCATGACTTCTAGGATTTGATTGACGCGTTCTACTTGAGCACTTGATTGAGGGTGAAAGTTGGTGCTAAAGGAGAGACGAGTTCCCATAGCATTTTGGAAACTTTCCCAAAATCGAGAGGTGAAGATACTTCCACGATCCGAGTTGATTTCCAATGGAACACCATGGAGGGACACTATTCGGGAGATATACAAGTCTGCTAGCTGACCAGCGGTTATACTCTCACGAACAGGCAGGAAATGGGTCTCTTTGGAAAGACGATCAATAACAACGAAGATAGCATTATTCCCTCTCTTGGTCCTGGGAAATCTGGTAATGAAATCCATACCAATTTTATCCCATTTCCATTCAGGAATAGCTAGGGGTTGAAGGGTGCCAGCAGGCCGTTGATGCTCTGCTTTAACTCGACGACAAAGGTCACAGTTAGCAACAAATTGAGCTATGTCTCTCTTCATCCTAGTCCACCAGAACCTCTGGCATAGGTCGTGATACATCTTGGTACTTCCGGGATGAATGGTGAGAGGAGATTCATGAGCCTCCTTAAGGATCAACTGTCGTAGATGCTGGTTCTTGGGAACCACTAGACGGTTCTCAAAATACACAACACCATGATCATTTGCAGAGAAACATTTAGCATCTCCGCTAGCAATGTTCTCCTTGATCCGGGATATCCCTTTATCTCGCTTTTGGGCAGCGATGATTTGATCCGTAAGAGTAGGTTTCGCCACCAAGGTGGAAAGGAATCCTTGAGGAACAATGTGAAGGTTAATCTTCCGAAATTCCTCATGGAGAAGCGGCTGACTTTGTTGTAACATCATATTGTTACAATATGATTTAGGACTTAGTGCATCAACCATGACGTTGGCTTTACCTGGGGTGTAAGTTATCCCTAAGTCGAAATCTGTGTTCAACTCGACCCAACGTATTTGCCCGAGATTCAAATCCGGTTGGGTGAATATATACTTCAGACTCTGGTGATCGGTAAAGATTTTGCATCGATTACCGAGAAGGTAATGTCGCCAGGTTTTGAGTGCATGGACTACAGCTGCAAGCTCTAGATCATGTGTAGGATAATTCTCCTCATGTGGGTGCAATTGCCGTGAAGCATAGGCAATTACGTGACGATCTTGCATGAGAATGCAACCTAGTCCTTGTCGCGAGGCGTCGCAAAAGATAACGAAGTCCTTGGAGAAATCTGGTGGTACCAGTACGGGAGCAGATGTCAGGTGTCTTTTCAGTTCTTGAAAGTTGTCCTCACATTGTGGGGTCCACTGGAACTTTTTATCTTTCTTGAGGAGTTTAGTTAGAGGTTTAGCAACTTTGGAGAAGTTGTCGACAAAGCGGCGGCAGTAGCTCGCTAAGCCAAGGAAACTCCGAACTTGCTTGACTGATTCAGGTGGAGTCCAATTAAGAACGGCTTGAACTCGCTCGGGATTGACAACAATACCCTTACCAGAGATTACATGTCCTAGATAGGTCACTTCTGGCAACCAAAATTCATATTTAAAAAATTTGGCATAAAGGCGATGCTCTCGAAGTTTCATCAACACTAGCCTTAGATGCTTGGCATGTTCTTCCTCATTCTTGGAGTAGATGAGTATATCGTCGAGGTAAACCACGACGAATTTATCCAAGTACTCCATGAAGATTGAATTCATTAACTGAGAGAAGGTGGCTGGGGCGTTGGTCAAACCGAAGGACATGATGGTGTACTCGTATTGGCCATAACGAGTAACAAAGGCCGTTTTGGGAATGTCCTTGTTCTTGATTTTGATTTGATGGTAGCCCAACCTCAAATCCATCTTAGAGAAGACTGAGGATCCAGCAAGCTGATCATATAGATTGTTGATCCTGGGGAGCGGATACTTGTTCTTTATTGTGACCAAGTTGACGGGTCGATAATCTACAACCATCCAATCCGTACCATCCTTCTTCTTGATGAAGTTGATGGGGCAAGCCCATGGAGAAGAGCTAGGACGGATGAAACCCTTTTTCAAGGACTTACCGAGTTGTTTCTTAAGCTCGGCTAGTTCTAGTGGTCCCATCTTATAGGGTCTTCTAGAGATTGGGACAGTTCCTGGGATAAGATCTATCACGAACTCGACATCTTGGTCAGGTGGGACACCTGGCAGTTCTTCTGGAAAGACATCCAGAAAGTCACGGACTCCCGGAACATCTTCGAGGTCTGGCAAAGGACCGGCACTAAGAGAATATAGCTGTCGCTTAGCTACTCGAGTCAAGACATTGACTACCTTGCCCGATGGATGGCTAAGTTGAATAGTCCTAGAGAAGCAATCAATCTTAGCATGATGGGCTGACATCCAGTCCATACCCAAGATGATATTAATATCCGAGGATTTGAGAGCTACCAAAGACGCAAGGAAAACAAGTCTATCGACCTGAATTTCATTCCCATGGCTTACTTTAGAAGTTTGCCATCTAGAACCAGGAGTAGAAATTTCCATGGTAAAGGGCATGTCACAAAATGCGGTGTTATGCAAACGAGCATAGCTCTCGGATGTAAATGAATGAGATGCTCCAGTATCGAAAAGAACAGATGCCGGATGGCAGTTAACAAGGAGCATACCAAGAACAACGTTGGGATCATCCCGAGCCTCTTCAGCTGAGACACAGTTCACATGGCCACGTGCAGCGGTTGCCGGCTTCGCGTAGTACACCTTCCCTGTTGGCTTGCCACGGCCAACAGCCTTTCTAGACTGATTGGGATTGGGGTTGATCTGGGGACACTCTCGCATGTAGTGACCCGGTTTCTCCACACTTGAAACATGTCACAGTGCTGGTGCGTGGGGAGCATTGTTGGTTGATCCACCATAGGACTTAGCTGGTGAATACTGTTGGGTTGGGCGAGGCGCCTGATAGGATGGCCTCTTTGTGAATCTAGGTGGCAGAGCGGTGTTAGGCACCCATACCCAGTGCTTCTGAGAGCCAAAACCGGATGAGGAACCTATGTCATGGTCGTGCTTGCGTGTTGCTTCGAAATCAATCTGACCTGTCTCAGCACTGATAGCCTTGTTTACTAGCTTCTGGAAGGAAGTGCACTCGTGCACACGGAGATCACGGCGAAGCTCAGGGCTAAGTCCCTTGCGGAACCTTGTCTCCTTCTTGGCATTGGTGGAAACTTCCTCAGTTGCATAACGTGCTAGGTTTTCAAACATCCTGTTGTATGCATCCACAGTGAGTATACCTTGGGTGAAACTACAGAACTCCTCACGCTTGCAGTCCATAAGACCTTCCGAGATGTGATGTTCACGGAAAGCCTCACTGAGCTCTGCCCAAGTGCTGATCTGGCCAGCTAGGTGCATGGCCTCGTAGTTCTCCCACCAGAGGCCGGCAGGGCCTTCAAGATGATAGGCAGCATAAGTGACCTTGTCAGCTTCGGCTACGTGTGCAGAACGTAGCTTGTGGGTAATGCTGTGAAGCCAATCATCGGCGTCGAGAGGCTTGTCGGAATGATGGAAGGTGGGTGGGTGTAGCTTGATGAAGTCACTGAGAGACACCAAGTCGTTCCTCTGGCGCAGTGCTATGTTCTGCTCGATGCGTTCCAGTAAACAGTTGGTCTCCTGTTTGTTCCTCTCGGCCTCCAGCATTGTCGGTGTTCTGGGAACGGGGGTACCCAGACTTGCCTGCCTGTGGCCTACGGCGTGGCTCAAGGAGTGGCCTAGTATGGCCCATCTTCATCAACACATGCTCAAGACCCTCGTGAGGGGCCAAGCCTCGTGGGGCGGGCGACAGGAGGCTTCCTCAGGCATGGCCTCGTCAGGCTGGCTCATGAGTAGACAGAGAGATCAAGGCGGGGTACCTCACGAGGTGCCCGTGATGCAAGACATGACGACCAAGGCGCAGGCGGGCACCGGCCTGTGCAGAGTCCTTGTTTCCCCTTTGGTGCAAAGGGGGCAAGCGCAGGCAAGGGTATCAAGCAAAGGCAACCATTTCGGTGCAACAAGACCAAGACCAGCAGGACGGTAGAGCGGAGGTCATCGTGGAGCCCAAGCAAGCGTCATCGTCAGGGTCATTTGGCAGGCGAGGACCAACTTTAGTCAGGATAAGTGTACTAGATGTTCCCCTTCAAATTGGCCAATTGTTGGCGCCCATCCCGCTCAATATTTGGGAAGAGGCCCGGGGCCATAGCCTATAAATAGGACTAGCCACGCACAGGGAGAGGGGATCTAGATCTGATCGAACCGACACCCAAGAGAGAAAGAGAGAGGCGACTGAACTCCCTTAGCAGTTCATCGCACCAACCAAGAACAGACCCTTGCAAGGCTGTTCTTCCTTTGTACTATTCCTCATCAGCCCAGAGGCAATCCACACACCACAAACTGGAGTAGGGTATTACACGACAATGGTGGTCTGAACTAGTATAAACCTTGTGTCCCTAGTGTTGTTCTTCGTGTAGTTTAGATCCTAGTGAGGCGGTGAAACACGGGTAGGCCGAGGGTGTGATTTCCGCGTGCACCCCAGTGTTTGAACCTCAAGGGTCTGCCGGAACCTGGAATCTGATATTTGGCGCGCCAGGTAGGGGTGCGCCGGAGCTCTCCCTTCCGTCGACCCGTTCCCCATCAGCACCACGCTCCGCCCTCATGGCGGCCAACGCACTGCCCGCTCCGGCTGTCGATGCTGGTGCGGGAACCAGGGGGCTTCGAGCCCTGGCCCCCGCCTTGCAATGGGTGCAGTGGCCGAACAAGTTCAAGCCGGACATGCCGCCGCGCTATGACGGCGCGGCCGATCCGCTGGCCTTCCTGTTGGCATATGAAGAAGCCATCCTCAAGGCCGGAGGCGATGACAGGGTCATGGCTAACTGGCTGCCCATGGCCCTCACTGGCGTCCCGCGCATGTGGCTACTCCACCTGCGGGCAGCTTCTGTGGCCTCCTGGGAGGAGTTGTGCAACCTCTTCCTCACCCATCATGCTGCACCGGTGCCCCCTGTCGTTGCAGCCCTCCTGGGCGGATCGCAGGCACCACCTTCAGTCCACCACATCAAGTTGTTCGTCCGCCAGATCAGCGCCGCCCTTGTGCCACGCGGGGCGCCTCTGGGTTGGGCGGCACCTAAATCCGATCTGGCCTTCAGCTCAGATGATCACCCCTCCAACTCGGCCTGCTCGGGCGCGCTCCCAATGTTATGCACCCCCACCATCTGCAACGTGGCAATCACCAAGACCCTCATCGACGGCAAGGCTGGCCTCAGCGTGCTCTCAGTGGAGGCCTTCATCCTTCTCCACGTACCGTTGGAACGGCTGCAGCCCAGCAAGCCCTTCTTGGCTGTCGGAGGTAGCTACCTCGGCTCCCTTGGGCAGATCCGCCTCCCGGTGACCTTCGGCACCTACGACAACTTCCGCATGGAGCTAATCGACTTTGACATCGCCCCCGTCGGCCTCCCATACAACGCCATCCTGGGCTACCCGGCGCTAGCCCGATTCATGGCTGCAACTCACCCAGCATACAACCTCATGAAGATGCCTGGGAGTAGCAGCGTCCTCACCGTGTCTGGGGACACTGGGGACGCGTTGCAAGCGCTCAAGCTCGTTTTCAAGGCCGCGGCGGCGGCACAACCCGTCGACTCGGACGCCTCTGAACCCAAGGGGGCGCACCGGCCAAGAAGAAGCAGCTATTCACTCAGGACAAGGCGAAAACCAAGCAGGTACTGGTTGACGAGGACGGATCCACCAATGCCACCTTCACCATAGGCGCCAACCTCAAGCCCGAACAGGAGGAAGCTTTGGTGAAATTCCTGCGCGCGAACAAGAAGGTATTCGCGTGGGAACCTGATCAGCTAGCAGGGGTCCCGAGGGGCGTAATCGAGCATCACCTCAATGTGTGCCCCAATGTGCGCCCAGTGAAGTAGAAGGCAAGGCGGCAGTCCACAGAAAAGCAAGCTTTCATCGTCCAAGAGACCCGCAAGTTGGAAGCGGCGGGGGTCATTCGCGAGGTCCGCTACCCAGACTGGCTGGCTAACCCTGTGGTCGTACCGAAGAAGGGGGGAAAGGAACGCATGTGTGTCGACTTCACCGACCTCAACAAGGCCTGCCCGCAGGATCCGTTCCCGCTCCCCCGCATCAACCAGATCGTCGACTCCACCGCCGAGTGCGACTTGTTATGTTTCCTGGATGCCTTCTCCGGCTACCACCAGATCAGGATGGCAGTAGAAGATGTGGAAAAGATGGCCTTCCTGACCCCGTGCGGGGTTTACTGCTATACGTGCATGCCATTCAGGTTGTGCAATGCTGGTGCAACCTTTCAGCGGCTGATGCACATCGCCTTGGGTCGGCAGCTCGGGAGGAATGCGGAGGATTATGTTGATGACATTGTGGTAAAATCCCGAGAGGCAAGAACTCTGATACAGGACTTGGGGGAAACCTTTGCGAGCTTCAACAAGGTGGACATGCGGCTCAACCCGGAGAAGTGTGTGTTTGGGGTCCCCTCGGGCAAGCTCCTGGGTTTCCTAGTATCCCACCGGGGCATCGAGGCCAACCTTGAAAAGGTAAAAGCAGTCGAGGACATGAGCCCGCTGAAGACCCTCAGAGAGATGCAGAAGCTCACCTGGCGCGTGACTGCACTAGGGCGTTTCATCTCCAAGCTGGGGGAGCGAGCGCTGCCCTTCTTCAAGATGATGAAGAAAAAGGGCCCCTTTGAATGGACTGAAGAGGCCGACAAGGCGTTCCAGGATCTCAAGAGGTACTTGACCAGCCCCCCCGGTGATGGTGGCTCCGCGCCCTCAGGAGCCCCTGGTGCTCTAACTTGCGGCCACCCCCTACTCTGCCAGCGCAGCCCTGGTGGCTGTTAGGGAGGAGCGTAGGACCAAGGCCGCAGCAACCATCCAGGTTAAAGCGAAGCAGGGCCGAGAGGGCCTCACAGCGACCACATCTGCAGCCAAGGAAGACCAGCCACAGAAGGGAAGCACATCTGAAACAGAAGAGGCCCCTCCCCCAGGCAACCAGTCGCCAGGGGCTCTGTTGTCTCAAGAGGAGCCCCAGCCTCCGGAGGACGCTAGTGGCACCAGCACTCCCACCTAGTCGAGCACCCAGTATACTTCGTCAGCACGGTATTGCGGGACGCAAGGTCGCGGTACCCCATGCCCCAGAAGCTCCTCCTCGCGCTATTGGTAGCCTCGCGCAAGCTGCGGCACTATTTCTAAGGCCATCCCATCAAGGTTGTCTCAACATACTCCTTAGAAAGGGTGCTCAGGAGCCCCAACTCAGCTGGAAGGGTCGCTGAGTGGAACATCGAGCTGCAGGCGTTTTAGATAGAATTCAGCACAACCAAAGTCATCAAAGGGGCTGCGCTTGCGGACTTCGTGGCGGAATGGGCGGAGGCGCTAGGCCTCGAGGCTGGCGAGGATCGATCGCTCTCCCCAGGGAGTGAGGCACCGGACGGATGGGTCATGTACTTTGACGGGGCGTTCTCCTGACACGACACAGGGGCTGGTGCGGTC
Source organism: Triticum aestivum (assembly GCF_018294505.1). Classification (NCBI taxonomy): domain Eukaryota; kingdom Viridiplantae; phylum Streptophyta; class Magnoliopsida; order Poales; family Poaceae; genus Triticum; species Triticum aestivum. The sequence goes on along the minus strand of NC_057804.1, from coordinate 370,495,844 downwards.
CTCGTATCCCCCACTCAAGACAAGCTCTACTACGCCGTGCAACTCTATTTTCAGCATGGGGAAAAGGTCTCCAACAACATAGCAGAATACGAAGGCCTGATAGCAGGCCTGAAGGCCGCAGTCGCCCTGGGGGTGAAGCGCCTCACCATCAAGGGTGATTCGCAGCTCCTTGTCAACTTCTCCAACAAAGTATACGAACCAAAGGACGAGCACATGGAAGCCTACCTTGCAGAGGTCCGCAGGATGGAGAAGAAGTTTTGGGGGCTGGAGTTGCAGCATGTGCCTAGCGGCACCAATCAAGAGGCTGATGACATCACGAAAAGGGCATCCAGGCGGCTACCTCAGGAGCCTGGCGTCTTTGAGGAATGGCTCTTTAAGCCCTCGGCGACGCCATCACTATCAAGCATGGCGCAGCCCCGAGGGGAGCTCCCCCAGCCGCCTGCCTCGGGAGCCCCGGTCTGCGGCCCGACATCAGGAGCGCGTCTGCTCCTGGCGCTAGAACCTCAGGAGGGGTGCTGGATCACGGAGCTTAGGAGTTACCTGACGCGAGGCACGTTGCCACAAAAGGAGGAGGAGGCGGAGCGTGTGGCACGGCAGGCCACATCATACTGCCTTAAGGATGGGGAGCTCTACTGAAGACGACTGAATGATGTGTCCCTGCGTTGCATTTCCAGGGAGCAGGGGAAGGAGCTACTAGCAGACATACACGGTGGCGAATGTGGGCATCACTCGTCATTGCGAACCCTCGTCGGTAAGGCGTTCCGCAGCAGGTTCTATTAGCCCACAACACTCAATGACACTGCGGAACTGGTAAGAGCTTGTGAGGCCTGTCAGTTCCATGCCAAGCAGATCCATCAGCTGGCGGGAGGGTCTACAGACTATACCCCTCTCGTGGCCCTTCGCAGTCTAGGGACTGGATATCCTAGTTCCGTTCCCTCGGGCGCCAAGGGGCTACCGCTACCTCTAAGTTGTCGTGGACAAGTTCACCAAGTGGGCTGAGGTGGAAACTGTCCGCACCATCCCCGCAGTCTCCGCGGTCAAGTTCATCAAGGGCCTCGTGAGCCGATTCGGGGTGCCGAACCGCATTATCACCGACAACGGTTCGTAGTTCACCAGTAACCTCTTCAAAACATACTGTGCTAACCTTGGAATGGAGATATGCTACGCTTCGGTGGCGCACCCGTGCAGCAACGATCAGGCCGAGCGAGCCAACGCAGAGGTCCTGAGGGGCCTCAAGACCAGAACCTGCAAGAAGAAGCTGGAGGCCTGCGGTAGGGGCTAGTACGACGAGCTCCAGTCCGTGTTGTGGTCAATCCGCACGACCGCAACCAAGCCGACTGGCGAGACCCCGTTCTTTCTGGTTTATGGAGCTGAAGCCGTTCTCCCTCATGAGGTCAGACGTCGTTCTGCGCGGGTCCTGGCGTTCGACGAAGCACAGCAGGACGCCATGCGGGGGACGGATCTCTTGCTGGGGGAGGAGCATTGCCGAGAAGCCACCCTGTGGGCAGCAAGGTACCAACAAGCACTGCGGCGCTACCACTGCCGCAACATCCGCCCCAGGACTCTCGAGGTAGGGGACCTTGTGCTCAGACGGGTTCTCTCCAGGGAGGGGCTGCATAAGCTCTCTCCCATGTGGGAGGGCCCGTTTAAGGTTGTTCATGTTTCCAGGCCCGGCTCTGCACGCTTGGAGACCCAGGAGGGAGTGTCCATCCAGAACGTGTGGAACATCCAACACCTTCGAAGGTTTTACCCCTGAAAAAGGCCCGGTGCCTGTGAAGAAGGCGAATGCCTGTGAAGTTGCTGTGTTTTGAAAAAGGCCCGGTGCCTGTGAAGAAGGCGAATGCCTGTGAAGTCGCTGCGTTTTGAAAAAGGCCCGGTGCCTATGAAGAAGGTGAATGCCTGTGAAGTTGCTGTGTTTTGAAAAAGGCCTGGTGCCTGTGAAGAAGGCGAATGCCTGTGAAGTCGCTGCATTTTGAAAAAGGCCCGGTGCCTGTGAAGAAGGCAAACGCCTGTGAAGCTCGCCGCCCGTGACACTCTCACGTAATAATGAGTGGGGCTGTACATGCCCCAGAGTCTCCGGAGTGCCGCCCTCGGGCCTCGGGGGCTCCCGCCCACGCCTAGTGGCAGAACTTAGCTCCGCGCTGGTGAGAATACGTCGAAGACTAGACTAGGTGCCGGACGCGGCCTTTTTCATTTGCTTTCCGCAGTTGGCATGTTTGTTCCTATTTGAAGTTTTTTTCAAAGCTGTTGCCGTTTCAAGCTTGTGACTCTTCCGTTTTGCTTGTTTGTTTAGTTTTCTCCCGCGCAAAGTCTCGCGAGGGGGGAGCGTGGGAACCCTTGCGAGCGTTTTCTGCCCAGCAATTTGGATCTTCCCTGTTCGAGTCCGCCACGAGAGCACCCCTCCCAGTCCGTGCCCCACGGGCATCGCGACACGATCGCAGGGCCTGGGTTGGTTCCCCTTTACTACCAAGGCTGGGGACTACCCCTGCTGACTAAACTCTGCAGGGCACAAGGCGTAGGATGAGGCACCGACCTCGGGAGGCGAGGACCGAGACGAGCCCCCCCCAAGATAAGTGGTTTTCACGCATAGACACACAAAATGAAAACATAGCACATAAGCAGTAGAAACAACGCACCAATTAAAACAGCAACAGTTCAGCACGCCCCGCGGGGCAACGGATTACATTCTTTTCGCAGGAAAGAAAGGAAAGCAAAAGGGGGAATGACTTTCTTGGCGCCAGGTCTCAGCGAAGGCTCGTACTGCCTCCGAAGCTCAGCTGGATTCCGCCTCCCGCTTCATCGGAGCACGGCGGCGGGCCGACCCGCTGCCCTCTCCCAGACGAGGACGACGACGAGGGGGCTGGTCGCGACCACCACTGGAGGAGCTGCTACCCAAAGAGGAGTCACCGTAGCTTGGCGGATCTCGGGCCCCGCTGCCCGTGCACCCTTCGCCCCCTTCACCCCGACCAACGCCGGGGCTGGGCACACGACTACGGCCATCGTCTTCAGGACAACAACCAGCACGACGGCCGTCTTCCCTGAACACCCTCACATAGAGGGTGGCGTCGCCATCAAACTTGAAGTGCAGAGTGCAACGCCGGTGCAGGCCATGCGCGCGGGCATATGTTTGCCAACCACGGGTCAAGGCCGCCTCCCCAGCGGTGGAGACCTCCAGGGTAGCCCAAGAGGACCTGCTGCAACAACCATCTGCTTGAAGCCAAAGGCCTCCTGGGGCACTAGCCGGTAGCTCACCTATGAAGAAACGGGGAAGCAGAAGCCAGGTGCCGGTCGGGTCCACCGACCACACGACGAACTCCGACAGCACCTCCGCCGAGCGGAAGCGCGGCCTTGGGGGTCGCGTAACCTCACTGTACCTCTCGGTGGTAGCTGGACGCCCACCGCCGCGCAGAGGGCTGCTTCCACGACCCTGGGAAGCCGCAGCAGGGACAGCAGGGTGCTTGCAAGGGCGGCCCCGGCCACGCTTGGTCGGAGGGGAGCCGGGCCCTTCCTGGCGAGCCTTCCCTTTCTCCGCAGCCGAGAACCTCTTCGGTGGAGCCATGGGGATGGCAAGCATCCAAGAAGGAGACAGAGGGTAGCAAGGAGGGATGAACCGAAGGGGCTCGCGCCATTCTGTACATATAGCTGAGGGAGGCCAATCGACGGCCTCCACGATCACAGGTAATTATGATCCATTTTGCATGCAGGGACTCGTCAAATCGTGCGGTTGCCGAGGTGTCGTGGGGGAGCCAGGACGCCCACGTCCAATCAACTGCCACGCGGCGCCCAAGGACGCAGGCTATTGGGGCCCGCGGCGCTTCGCACTTGCCTCTTCGCTTCTCTGCTAAGCCAAGCCCAAGCGTGCCTCGGCCCCGGGGCTACTGTCGGCATTCTGGGAACGGGGGTACCCAGACATGCCTGCCTGCGGCCTGCGGCGTGGCTCAAGGAGTGGCCCAGTACGGACCATCTTCATCAACACATGCTCAAGACCCTCGCGAGGGGACAAGCCTCGCGGGGAGGGCAACAGGAGGCTTCCCCAGGCACGGCCTCGTCAGGCTGGCTCACGAGGAGGCGGAGAGATCAAGGCGGGGTACCTCACGAGGTGCCCGTGACGCAAGCCATGACGACCAAGGCGCAGGCGGGTGCCGGCCTATGTAGAGTCCTTGTTTCCCCTTTGGTGCAAAGGGGGCAAGCGCAGGCAAGGGTATCAAGCAAAGGCAACCATTTCGGTGCAACAAGACCAAGACCAGTAGGACGGCAGAGCGGAGGTCATCGTGGAGCCCAAGCAAGCGTCATCGTCAGGGTCTTTTGGCAGGCGAGGACCAACTTTAGTCAGGATAAGTGTACTAGATGTTCCCCTTCAAATTGGCCAATTGTTGGCGCCCATCCCACTCAATATTTGGGAAGAGGCCCGGGGCCTTCGCCTATAAATAGGACTAGCCACCCACTGGGAGATAGAGAGAGGCGACTGAACTCCCTTAGCAGTTCATCGCACCAACCAAGAACAGACCCTCGCGAGGCTGTTCTTCCTTTGTACTGTTCCTCATCAGCCCCAGAGGCAATCCACACACCACAAACTGGAGTAGGGTATTACACCACAATGGTGGCCTGAACCAGTATAAACCTTGTTTCCCTAGTGTTGTTCTTCGTGTAGTTTAGATCCTAGTGAGGCGGTGAAACATGGGTAGGCTGAGGGTGTGATTTCCGCGCGCACCCTAGTGTTCGAAACTCATGGGTCTGCCGGAACCCGGAATCCGACAAGCATGACCTCAGCCAAAGAAGGAGGATGAGGCAGATTCGCATCCCTAGCCCCACTGCCTTCAGCCTGCTATGGGGCAGCAGGATTGTTGTGGGTGTTGACCATCCTAGGAAAACAAGACAATGGTTAGACCAGGATGATGAGATTCTGACATAGAAGTGCAGAATGTAATGGATTACTCGAAATGCAAGATGATCATCCGTATGACATGACAAATACAGAAACTGCCATATTTATTCCATCGTCATACACACCATACATGGTTTAGTACAAGACCAAACTGGTACAACTGCGGTGAAAGGAGGATTACATATCATCGGAGGCATCCCAAGCTCCTATACATTATTTTTTACACCTCCGGAATCTAGTACAAACTACGTCATATTCCACAAGATGCACAGGAATGTGGAAATACGACTACTACAAACTACTAGTGTCGTGATCTAGCTCAGTCATCTCCAGCTCCATAGTAGTCCTCGTAAAGATCCCCCGCATAGTCTGGAAGCGTGACGTGTGGATCCAGGAACTCACGATCACATCGGGACTATGGACCATATGGGCTCTGATGAGGCCTCGGCCCCACGAAGGGTGGAAGACAGCACCCGCGCGGAGGTGTGATACCTCCAACATCTGCATAATCCATGCGAGCCGGAAGACGTGTGCAGACTGGGTACAAGTCACGCATATCTAGGTAGCCCATCTAAACGGCTGGCGCAAGCTGGGTCAGGGTAGCCCAGTGGTCCTGGCGGGTGTTGTACAACTCCATGTGTAAAGCACGTTTCTCTCGGTCTCTCTCCTCTAGCATCTCGGTAGTAGTGCGAAGAAGTGGCTCCTCGTGAGCAACATCGGCATAGAACCCAATGCAATAGCCCTCTGAGCCAGTGCATGCCGCCGACAGATAGCGGAACTCAATATCATTCAGTGAAGCATACCCAGTTCGGATGATGGAAATCATAGAGTAGGCAGCGTCCTACACGGACATCTCTATGGTGATACCAAGTCCGCATGACCAGTGCAGAGGCTCGGTGGAACCGGGATAAGATGTGTAAATCCTCACAGTACAGATGAACTGACTCTTATTGAAGTCACGTAACTGCTCCTCGATGGTATATTGAGGATACCATCTGTAGCCAATCTCAGTCATCACTCGTACTAACATGGCCGTATGCCCGGGCACGTCAATGCCACGGGTCAGTCGAACCACCCGGTGAACAGTGCGAGATGACATCTGAAACACCAATAATTCAAAGACATTAGAATTTCTAGCAGAAATTGGGCAGCATTACGGTTGTAAATGCTGAAAAATGATTTTGAGACACTTTGCAAAGGATTGCATAGACACTCAACAACATCATATCAAGGTTCTGAGTCCAACTTAACAACATATTGGAGTAGTAGAACTGAACTGGGCTTGTAACCATCAATCCTATAAGTTACTATGGATTAGTAACACGTGAACCTGATAGAGAGAAGAGATCCTAATCCTTAACCCCTGGTGGAAGAATGGACTGACTCAGATCAGAATGCCATGAGGTAAAGGAGCAAAAAGAGCCTTGCGTTCCATCCCACAATAAATTCCCCTACATATAACTAAAGCATTTCTAGACTCAACATCGACTAGTTTGGCTTGAAGAACCTACACGCAGTCCGGCTTTGATGCCAACACTGTCAAGACCCCAACTCAATGACACACCGATCTAGCATGTAACACTTCATATCACTTTGCGGCCTCACGCACGGTATTCCCACGGTGTCGTCTTACCTTGTCCGGGACCGTTTGCGCCTTTTGGCACACGTATATGATAGTGTCACTAGCATCCATATGATAAGGAGCCCAGGCTGACATGGCTAGTCGTGAACCGAAAGTGGCTCTAACTTACAGGGACAAGCATATATGACCTAGCAACAAACGTGTCGGTCATCAACGAGTGAATCCGGGTTGTACCAACTAGGCTAGCAGGACTCTGGTACACCGGGCTATAGCAGGCTAACAGGACTCCGGTAGTCATCGCGTGACATTTCCCCGTAGGGACAAACACAAGAACAAAGAAGGACACATGCCGGCCAGCCTAAGTGTTCTGGAACAGTAGCAAGCTACCAAGGATCAGTGGAAGCACTAGGAGACATTTCCCGGTAAGAGAGGCTACCAAGGATAAACAACTAGATAGTCAGATCCCACACATACCAAACATTTCAATCATACACACAATATACTCGATATGTGCAAATACAACATGGCATCACAACATGACTCTACAAATCAAGTAATTTATTTAAAGGCTCAGAGAGCCATACATATCATTCACACAAATATGGGTCTCACGACCCAGCATTCAAGTCATACAAACATACAAGCCAACAGTGGAAGTAACATGTCTGAGTACAGACATCTAGAAAATAAAAGAGGCTTGAGGAAGCCTGGCTATCCTACTCGGTCCATCGTGTGCTCAGGGTCACCACCTAGGCTTTAGCCTACTCGTCAACATCAACGTCTATGAAGAACCCATCAGAAGGGGTTGCAGCATCTTCTGTAAAACGTAAATTAAGCAAACATGAGTACAAAGGTACTCAGCAAGACTTACATCAGATCCTACATACATGCACATTATCAAGAAGGGATGGTGGGGTTATTGCAGCAATCCAGCTTTGACTCTTGGCTATATATCTTACGAGACACCAACTTGTAATTGTTTTGCACACTCGAGTCCACTACACACCACTTCAATACACCACCAGTGATCCACCTCCGTCATCCTACGCAAGGGCCATCCTCGGCACTCACGCTTATCTTGAGGCTTTTACTAGTAACCAGTTACTTGTCTATGAACTGTATAGGCAACCAAGTAGTCCTTTACCGCGGACGCGACTATTCAAATAGATGATGTTAACCCTGCAGGGGTGTACTTCTTCATACATGTTTCCACCACTTAGCGTCTGCACACGACATGTGCTCGGCATACTTCAAGCGAAAGCCGACGTGGGTGTAGACCACGACCTACCTAAACACCTAAGTCTCTAGTCCAGGTTTATCGCCTATTAGGTTTCGTCCATAGGGAGTCTGGACGAGGTTTCCAATACGGCCCCAAACGATGTGTATAGGGTTCTGAGACACCTAACGGGTGCCCGGCATGCCCCGCCACATACCTACCACATCACAACCCACCTTGAGGGTCAACGCTGCCCACGGCCTCCAGTAAGCTACAAACACCAGAAACTACTTGCAACTCCTAGACAAAGGACTAGAGTGGATAAGAAGTCGAGCAGGGTCATATTTCAGGGCCCAATGCATGGTAGTAGCTGAATCTTAAATCACACATACAGATCTCAGTGCTTAAGGACGGTTCCACTGAAACAACACACCATGTACTCCTACATGGCCTCTCATCGATACCTTTACCAAATCATGTTCAACACATCACTCTCATTACCGACATGATCATTTCACTCTAGCCCATCACCCAGATGAACCAGACCTGACACAACTCTAAGCATAGCAGGCATAGCAAGGTAGGAAACACATACACATGGCTCAGTCAACTCCTACACATGCCAGTGGGTTTCATCTAGTTACTGTGGCAATGATAGGTCATACAGAGGAAATGGGTTCAACTGCTGTAGCACACAACAGTTTGAAACATGTTGTCTTAAATGCAGTAAAAGAGAGTAGAAGCGAGAACATGGGATTGTATCAATATGATCAAATGGTTGGTTGCTTGCCTTGTGGGTTCGTAGTCTGACATTGCTCCTTGTTTGGATACTCGCGGTACTCTTCCGGGGCAGAACCTACCGCAAAGAGCACCGATATACAATCAATACCAAACAAAGTGCAACAATATGATGCATGCATGAGGCATGGTAAAATGAGTGTATTGGGCTAATGCAACTATGACCAGATGAGTTTGAGCTATTTTGAACCAAAGATTCAAATTCCAAACTCATATGTGATCTTAAATAGTGCTTTATCATGTTTTGTACTAAACAGCGAGTTAACTTGTTTAAACATGCACGAAACCCATATAGATGGATAGATTGGATTTTTCTGATCATTTTTCATATATAACACTTTGCATTTGGAGTTACAGATTAATTTCTATGAATTTTTGAAGTTTGCACTATTTTGTGGAATTTCCTGAATAAGAATAAATCCAGAAAAGTGAGTTACCGCGTCAGCATTGCATCAGCAGGTCAACAGGGGCGCCTAGGTCAAACCTGACCAGTGGAACCCACTGTTAGTTAACTAAGTTAATTAGGATTAGATTAAAAGTAATCCAGGTTTGACCAAACAGGGGGGCCCACATGTTAGTGACTCAGGGGAGTCAAACACATGGTCAAACCATGCTGACTCGCTATCGTTTAGCCGCCGGCAACATCCAGATGCGACAGAGGCTGCGGGATTTGCCCTCTGGCGACCAAATGGACGGCAGAGACCATCTACGTGAAGCTGGGAGTGAACCGCGTCGAATGGTGGTGGTGGTTGAGCTCCAGGTCGCCAAAAAACGACACCGTCGACGAGCTGTGCGGCTGGCAGAGTTCAGGTGTGGTCGAACTCATCGCTGTGGTGATCTTGGAGGCTCAAGGCCAGCTCCTACGTGGTCTACGTGATGCAACAAACTCATTGGACAAGGTGGCGTGGCTGTTAGATGGCCGGAGCATCGTCGGCGACGAGCTCAGGCAGCGGTGCGTGCGGTGAAGCTCGTTGCAGTCGAAGCAGTGGGCGGCATCGAGAACGAGAGGGATGGGAAGGGACAGAAGCTCACGGCGAACACGATGAGCTAGGCGTCGCGATCGGAGACGAGCTGGAGCTGCGGTGACGGTGAAGGGGATCTCCAGCGGTGGCGGAGTCGGGCAAGGTTGATGCAGTGGCTTCGGGGCAAGCGAGCACTCGGGGCTCAGCCTGCTCGATGGAGAGGACGACAGCAGAGCTGCTGGACACAGCGAGGTGACGCAGAGACGGTGGTGGCTACATCTACGGCGGCGAGGTGGCTGCGGCTGCGTCGGCCATGGCGGAGGGGAGCGAGGGATAGACGTTGGGGGAGAATGGACGTGTCCAGGGGGTCGAGGGGGCGACGTGGAGGTCGATCAGCGCGTCCAAGGGCGAAGCCGCAAGCAGGTGGAGCCGTGGCGAGCTCGCGCTCGTCGGTGTCACCTTCCTGCCTGGCTGGCGGGGACGAAGCAGCTGGCTGGCATGGGCCAGTACAATGCTGGGCCACCAGGTGGGCTGGGTGGTGGGTTCGGCCAGGTAAGTTGCTTTCCCATTTATTTTCTATTTTGTTTTATCTCTGCAAGTTTGTGGCATTTCTAAAAATACTTAGGCATCTTCAAAAATCAGCAAACTGCACATGCCCACTGTTTAGAATATATCTAACATGGAACATTTCAGTTTAGGATTATTTGGACATTTAAAATATTTACTAGCATTTAAATGCCCAAATTCAAATAACTAATGATTTAATCTAGTGACCTAGAAATTTGTGCACCATTTTTGTCAGAGATTTAAGACCAAGGCAAAGATGACCTTAGGATGAACATTTTAGAAGGGCATTTCAGGTTCATTGAAAATATTTTGAGTAAACCTAGTTGGTTTCAGGGGGTGCTGGGGGTTCTGTCATCCCCATTTCAAGTTTCCGATGAAAGATAGACATGATGCAAACACTCTAATGCATGAACTAGCTAGAGTGTGACAACTCACCCCCACTCAGAAAAATCTCGTCCCGAGATTTAGAATCCTCCGGAAAGAAGGCGGGGTACTCAAGTCGAACACGATCCTCCCTTTCCCAAGTTACTTCTTTCTCGGAATGGTGCGACCATTGAACCTTGAGAAACTTGATGTTATGGCGTCGAGTGGTACGCTCGGCTTGATCGAGGATACGAACGTGGTATTCTTGATATGTGAGATTATCTTGGAGATCAAGCGTTTCGTGATCCACTCCACGGATAGGATCCGAGAAGCAACGACTGAGTTGAGAAACGTGGAAGACGCCGTGGACTCTGGAGAGGTGCGGAGGTAGTTCCAATTGGTTGGCAACTTCTCCTCGTTTGGCAAGAATGCGAAAAGGTCCAATGTAGCGAGGAGCCAATTTGCCTTTAATACTGAAACGATGGGTTCCCTTCAGAGGAATAACCTGAAGGTAAGCCTTCTCGTCAACCGCAAAAGTCATAGCGTGGCACCCTTCAGACATGCCAGGAATCCCACGTCGGCTGGCCGAGCATAGCCTAAACATCCTAAGAGGATTCAAGCCAGTCAAACAAGCTCTTCGGCATTTCTCTGAACCCAAGAGACAGGCCATGGGAGAGGAGCTAGCCAAAGTATTGGAGGCCGGATTCATCAGAGATATAAAACATCCGGACTGGCTAGCAAACCTGGTGATGGTACCAAAGAAGGACAAATCCTGGCGCCTATGCATCGATTTCAAGGACCTTAACAAGGCTTGCCCAAAGGATCCCTTCCCCCTCCCCCGCATCGATCAAATTATCGACGCTACCGCAGGACACGATTCATTGTGCTTCCTCGACGCATACTCCGGTTACCACCAAATTAAGATGGCAGAGCCCGACCAAGCCGCAACAGCATTCATCACCCCATACGGCCCATTCTGCTTCAACACAATGCCCTTCAGGCTCAAAAACACCGGCGCAACATATCAGCGCATGATTCATACATGTCTGGCAAACTAGATTGGCAAAACAGTGGAGGCATACATAGACGATGTGGTCGTTAAAACCAAGCATGTCGAAACTCTAGTAGACGACTTGAGGCTCACATTCGATAATCTTTGAACACATGACATCAAGCTCAACCCAGAAAAATGCGTTTTCGGCATACCAGCCAGAAAGCTCTTGGGCTTCATTGTATCCGGCAGAGGAATTGAAGCAAACCCAGCCAAGATCCGAGCTCTGTCACAATTGGATATCCCAAAGGACCTCAAACAAATACAAAAATTGACTGGATGTGTGGTGGCTCTAAGCCGCTTTATCTCCCGTTTGGGAGAAAAGGCATTACCCCTTTATCGCCTCCTCCGACGCACCGAACACTTCGAGTGGATGGATGCCGCCACGGCCAGACTCGGAGAAATAAAAGCCATATTGGCAACAAACCCGGTCCTGGCCGCGCCCAATATGGGCGAACCAATGCTATTATATATCGCGGCAACTCATCAAGTTGTGAGCGCGGTGCTCGTTGTCGAACGAGAAACGAACGGACTCAAGTTCCCCCTTCAAAAACCACTTTACTACGTGTCCACTATCCTAACTCCATGCAAGTCATGGTACCCGCATTATCAAAAGATAGTGTACGCAGTGTTCATGGCATTCTCGAAGCTACGACACTACTTTCAAGAGTGTTTGATAACAGTAGCCTCTGAAGTACCTCTTAATGACATTATAAACAACCGCCACGCGACGGGCCGGATTGCCGAATGGGCCATTGAGCCCCTCCCGTTCGACATAACCTATAAGCCACGACGAGCTATTAAGTCGCAAGTTTTGGCTGACTTCATCACCGAATGGACTGAAGCCGAACTCCCTAAAGAGTATGGCGCATATTTCAACTGGATCATGCACTTCGACGGCTCCAAAATGTTGGCTGGTCTGGGGGCTGGCGTCGTTCTGACATCCCCAACCGGAGATACAGTTCAATACGTACTCCAGATAATGTATACGGACTCCAACAACGCAGCCGAATATGAGGCCCTTCTACTTGGCCTCCGGATGGCAGTCTCCATGGGCATTCAACGCCTAGAGGTGCGCGGGGATTCGAACCTCATGATATCCCAAATAAATGGAGACTTCGATGCCAAGGATCCGAAAATGGCAGCTTATCACAACGCCATCCTAAAAATGTCAGCTCGGTTTGAGGGGCTCGAATTTCACCATATAGCCCTGGATAACAACCAGGCATCAGACGTATTGGCACGCATTGGCGCAAAGAGCAATGCCGTCCCTCCCAACATTTCCTAGAGAGGCTGTTCAAGCCATCCGTACTATGGGAGGGGGAATCCGGAAATAACAACCCGGACCCAACCGCACTGCCCGACACCAAACATTCTGACACAATCGATGGTTCTGCCAACGAAGTAACATCCTCAGCCCACGTAATAATGGCAGTCATTGCCCCGTGGACGGAACCATTCCTAGCCTACCTAACCAGGCAGGAACTTCCCAAGGACCAAAACAAGGCCCGCTACATAGTGTGGAGATCTAAAGCCTATAAGGTCCATGAGGGAGAGCTTTACAAGAAAAGCACAACCGGAGTCCATCAAAGGTGTATCTCCGAAGAGGAAGGGCGGAATCTTCTGTCTGAAATTCATGCCGAACTCTGCGGGCACCACGCCGCAGCCCGGGCCCTTGTAGGCAAGGCCTTCCGTACAGGATTTTATTTGCCGACGGCCCAGGCAGATGCTCAGGACTTAGTCCAATGATGCGTTGGTTGCCAACTCTTTGCTAATCAAAGCCACATGCCACCCACCACCCTCAAAACTATACCCATAACCTGGCCCTTCGCGGTCTGGGGGCTTGACATGGTTGGACCCCTTAAAGGAGGAACCCACAAGCAAAAATACCTACTGGTCATGGTGGATAAATTCACCAAATGGATAGAGGCCAAACCTGTTAAGACGGCCGAATCCGGACCGGTGATAGACTTCATATCAGGGGTCGTACACCGTTACGGCGTCCCCCATAGCATCATCACGGATAACGGCATGAACTTTACGGCCGACGAGGTCAAACTCTGGTGCAAAAACATGGGCATCAAGCTCGACTATGCTTCAGTTTATCACCCTCAAACTAACGGTCAGGTCGAGTGAGCAAATGGTCTAATCATGAGCGACATCAAACCCAGATTAGTGCGGTCCCTCAAGGAATCTAACACGCACTGGGTAGAGGAGCTCGACTCCGTACTCTGGGGGCTGCGGACCACTCCGAATCGCACCACCGGATTTACACCATTCTTTATGGTATACGGTGCAGAGGCAGTTCTGCCCTCTGATATAATTCATGACTCACCTGGCGTGCGCATGTACGAAGAAAGAGAAGCCGAGCTTGATCAGCAGGACAGTTTGGACGCCTTGGAGGAGGAGCGTGACGTGGCAAAAACCCGTTTCGCATTCTATCAACAGCAGGCTCGAAGATATCAAAGCAGAGAAGTACGGGCCAAAACTTACAATGTTGGCGAGTTAGTTCTACGCCTGCTGGACAAGAAAAAGGACAAACTCAAGCCCAAATGGGACGGTCCCTTCATCATCGACCAAGTCCTGAGCGGCGGAGCGTACCGTCTGCGAAATGCATCGGATAACCGACTCGAGCCGAACCCATGGAACGCAGCCCGTCTCCGAAGATTCTACGCCTAGCGCCGGATTCTGAGTTCGTCTCCTTCCTCCGTCTATATTTTATTAAGTAGCTGTCTTATATTTCTCCCCTTCTCCCCCTTTTTTTCTTACAACCTTTGAAGGCTCGTTCGCGCTTTGTTCGCACACACTTGACGCGCTATCCGCGCTCATTATACCTGGGAGCTTCTTTAATAGAAGCTTATTTATACGGGCTTCATGCCCAACACATGTGTCACACTTCCGCATGTACCTTTTATTAACCATTATATGCATTGATATGACTTAAGTTTTGGCCAAGTTGGGTTGCCAGGCTCCTGTGCTTACCCCTACGTTCCCGATTGTTCGGCTAGGTGGTAAAGGGAGCACCTTTGCGATTGTTACTGCCGGGTCAGCCCGATGTGTACCTCAGACTGGGTGAAGCCGAAAGCTAGCGTTCTTAAGGGAATATTCCGTCGGTGAACTAAAAGACGATTTCTTACCTATTTATTTATCTGCCCCCAGATGTTTTCCTGCTTTTTTCGCAGTCCGGACATGCACTTTAGGGCATGCCTCCCAGGGAAAGGAACCCCTAACGAAACTATTCTCCCTGGAATATGTTTCTTACTAACCATGTAATATAACGTAACTAGTTGGGCACTTGTCTGATAAAGCACTAATGACCCCTATGCCTGGTCTCCATGCATGCCCCGGTTCTTATATAACCGCGAGGGTATTCGGACACACTCCGGACTATTGGGTCCCGAGGTTGAAGCAAAAAGGTCCGCTATGACAAACGTTCTACAATCCGGCTAGAAGGCATTTTACATGTCATCTTAAATTACATAGTCAATTCAACTGATTGTATTCCTCTTCAATTCCATCTAATAGGCTGTCTAGTTTACAGTCCTACTGGGAATACTTTGCGGCCAACTCTACTTGGCCGTACACTAAGCTCACAGGGATCTCCTTCCCATCAGGCCCCACAGGTCCAACCTCGGCCATGTGGTTTGGGTCAGCCTTCGTGTACCGCGTCTTCACCATGGCCCAGGCCTCCCTGGCGCCTTGACGGCAGGCCGATATCTTTCATAATCGGAAGCGCTGCCGCTCTCCCTGAAGCCTCTCTGCAAGCTCTCCAAGGCCTTCGGGCAGGGAGACAAATGGCCACAAGGCCTGGGCGACGCCTTTCATCACCTGCCGAACTCGTTCGTGCAGTTGCAAGAGCTCAGGAAGAAGGTCACCCGAAGAAACGGGCATTTCCTCTGCAGGACGGCCTATG
Source organism: Triticum aestivum (assembly GCF_018294505.1). Classification (NCBI taxonomy): domain Eukaryota; kingdom Viridiplantae; phylum Streptophyta; class Magnoliopsida; order Poales; family Poaceae; genus Triticum; species Triticum aestivum. The sequence continues at coordinate 370,480,507 of NC_057804.1, read as the reverse complement.
AGCATACCTACAAACATACCTCTGTTAGTCGACTTCCTCGCCGAACTCTTTTTCAAAGTTCGTTCAAGCACTTACTAAAAATTCCGCGTCGAAGACGCCGATTCTCCTTAACGGAGTCAGACAGCTGGGCATGAACATCCTTTAGTTCCTCACCCAGCTGGGTGTTGGCATCTTGGAGATTATTTTTCTCTTGCCTCACCCTTGTAAGCACATTTTCGCCAGCCTTTAACCGGCGCATGAGCTGTTGCTTGTCCGGATCTATCTCGACGCCATCTGCAATATTATTGTCAGAGTTATACACATGCCGCACTTCACAAATTACTTATCTTTTTAAGCATATATTACCAGAGGGGGTCTCTTTGGCTTCCCCCGCTGCCGCTAGTGCGGCCTCAAGTTGGGCTTTGCACTCCTCCAGCTCCTGGGACAGTTGGGTATTCTTTTCTGTAAGATCCTCCACAATAGATGATCCTTAAATCAGTTATTCTAACTATTTTAAGTCTCAGGGGCTACTGGCATATATAACTATCAAATTTTCTCACCCGTATGTCTTTTAGATACTGCTCCGTGGCTCTGGCTAGACCATTTTGAGCGGCATGGAGGTGCGCATCTCCCGAATTGAAGGCATCCAATGCCTCTGGGGAGAAACATGTGTCACGAAGAACTGCCCGTCGACGCCTGTGATTCATGGCACTCTCCACCTCGGAATTGGTGGCAGATAACCTGTCAGAATTCTCTGTCGGAGGAGCATCCGACACACGCCTCGTGTTCGCCTCCGCTTCTGGACCTGGCTTTGGAGCCTGGCGAGCGGAGGATTGATTGGCAACCTCTCCGGATACAGTCCGGCGAGCGCTCTTCTTCCTGAAAAAGCACGAGCGTTAGTATGCTTCCCGTGAATAAAACCTGGGATTAAGATGACATGCCATACCGTTGCACCGGCGTTTCAATCTGGACTGCACTTCTTTTCAGCCTGTTGGGCCTTGCTGTCCCTTGTTGACTAGCCGTCGCAGGCTCGGCCTTCCGCCTCAAGGACTTCCCCTGCGAAACACCATTGGTATATGGTGATCAAAACCAAGCACGGATGGGTCATTTTCAAAGTATTGGGACTTCGTCTCAGTTACCTGCGAGGCTGGAAGTATTCCGGGGTAATCGGCCGTAATGGCGACCAAGGCATTATCGATGCTCAGTTGGTGAAATACCCCATCAATCAGCTCCACCTATATGTCTGGATCCTCTTGGGAGGTCGCATCGAGGAACCGTTCCGGATCCTCGGGTTGTGGAGGCGGGCTGTTTATATCCTTTACGGCCCGACGCAGTTCCTGCGTCGAAATCACAAAATGAGATACTTGACTATGGGAGTATGGAACGGATAGGCAAAAAGAAATGTCCGCTTACCCAGCTTGGAGGATTGTACATAGAAAATCCGTCATGTGGATTGACGCGGAGAAATTCCTCCTCTTCTCCCTTGTACAATGCGGACAAGATCTTCATCAGATCGGCGACCGATCCCGGCCCCTTACGGCCGCAGCGGGTGGCATCATCCTCCCCGTTGAAATCCCACATGGGTTGGCCTCTATACTGGAGCGGCTGCACCCCCTGCATAATGCATGTGGCCATGACCCCGATCATGGTCAGTCCGGAATGAGCTAACAACCTAATTCGGCCCATTAGGTAAAGGACATACCTGTCATTTTCCTTCTGAGGGCTCCGTGGACACTAGCTTAGGCGTTTCTTCAAAGGAGCGTTATTGAACTCAGGGAAGCCGATCCGAACAAGGTTTGGCAGGGGGACATCTTCTATATAAAACCATTCCAAAGGCCAGTCTTCTGACGCCTTCTTCGGGGTTCCGGATAGATATCCGGTTCCGGCGATGCGCCATAGTTCGGCTCCGCCCACTTGATATATTGACCCCTGTTGAGAACGGGGCACAAGGCAGAACAGCTTCTTCCACAATACAAAATGAGCCTCGATGCCCAAAAACAGCTCGCAAAGGGCCACGAAGCCCGCAATATGCAAGATAGAGGCAGGCGTAAGGTTGTGCAACTGGAGGACGTAGAACTCCAGGAGCCCCCGGAGAAACGGATGAATTGGAAATCCGAGCCCTCTTATCAAATAAGGGACAAGGCATACCCGCTCTCCTTTGGAGGGACTGGGGACGCTCTCCGCTTGCTTTCCGCCCTTATAGGTGGCAAGTCCGGCTCGAACCGGGACCATGAAGGCTGGGGGACGAAATCCCTTGGTTTGGAGCGTCACTAGCTCGCTGTGTGGGATGGAGCATCTCTCTCAATCTCCAGGCTGAGGGCTGGGAAGGCGAGAGGAGGAGCCGCGTCGACTGTCCATGATGGAATGAATTTCTGTCAGATGCACTCTGATGAATGCTCGCGAAGGGAGGATGGTGTGATTCGGATCTAGATCCTCGTCTCCTTTATAGGCAGCTCATTTGCACAACTAGGGGGGTAAATGTAAAAATACCCTAGCTTTTCGCATTCGTTCGACACGTCAAAGATGGCCATTATTGGGCGTGGAAGCCGAGGAGCGTAATATTTACAAGAGGCCGGACGCTATTCAACAGGTACACAGGATTTGGAGAAGAACCCACCTTGCAATGCCGAAGACAATCTACGCGCCGGACTCATCGCCATTGAAGCCTGGTTCGGGGGCTACTGAGGGAGTCCCGGATTAGGGGGTGTCCGGATAGCCGAACTATCACCTTTGGCCGGACTCCTGAACTATGAAGATACAAGATTGAAGACTTCGTCCCGTGTCCGAATGGGACTTTCCTTGGCGTGGAAGGCAAGCTTGGCGATACGGATATATAGATCTCCTACCATTGCAACCGACTCTGTGTAACCCTAACCCTTTCCGGTGTCTATATAAACCAGTGGGTTTTAGTCCATAGGACGAACAACAATCATACCATAGGCTAGCTTCTAGGGTTTAGCCTCTCTGATCTCGTGGTAGATCTACTCTTTTACTACCCATATCATCAATATTAATCAAGCAGGAGTAGGGTTTTACCTCCATCGAGAGGGCCCGAACCTGGGTAAAAACATCGTGTCCCTTGTCTCCTGTTACCATCCGCCTAGACGCACAGTACGGGACCCCCTACCCGAGATCCACCGGTTTTGACACCGACAGAAGGCATTTCTCCCAATCCATTCCAAATGAGACAGCAGAAAGTCAAAGCATGTCTTCTAGGATTTTATTGACACATTCTACTTGACCACTTGGTTGAGGGTGAAAGGCGGTGCTAAAGGAGAGCCGAGTTCCCATAGATCCAAGCAATATGGTAAAAAAACATCTTTTTATCCTTAATGACAACAATACAAATACGTGCCTCGCTACCCCTACTGTCACTGGCTGAGGACACCGTAAGATTAAACCCATCACAAAGCACCTCTCCCATTGCAAGATAGATCAATCTAGTTGGCCAAACCAAATCAATAGATCAGAGAGAAATAAAGTTATCTTAATCATGCATAAAAGAGTGCAGAGAAGACTCAAATAATATTCATAGATAATCTGATCATAAACCCACAATTCATCAGATCTCAACAAACACACCACAAAAGAAGATTACATCGAATAGATCTCCAAGAACATCGAGGAGAACTTTGTATTGAAGTTCAAAGAGGGAGAAGAACCCATCTAGCTACTAGCTATGGAACTGTAGGTCTGTGGTAAACTACTCACGCATCATCGGAAGGGCAACAAGGTTGGTATAGAGGCCCTCCATGATCGGATCCCCCTTTGGCAGAGTGCCAGAAAAGGCCCCAAGATGGGATCTCACGAGAACATAAGCTTGCAGCGGCCGAAAAGTATTTTTGATGTGCCCTCTGATGAAAGGGGAATATTTGGGTATTTATAGAGCTAAAGTTAGGGTTAAAGGAGCCACAAGGGGGCCACAAGCTCATAGGGCACGCCCCCTAGGGCGCGCTTGGTGAGCTTGTGGCTCACCCATGGACCTTCTGGCCTCCTCCCGAAGCTTCGTGGTTGTCTTCTGGTCGAAGAAAAATCCTCAAAAAATTTCGTTCCGTTTGGGATTGATTTTCTATAAAAGACAAAACCAACGAAAAAACAACAACTAGCACTGGGCACTAGGTTAATAGGTTAGTCCCAAAAAAGATGTAAAATAGCATATTAATGCATATAAAACATCCAATATAGATAATGGAATAGCATGGAACAATCAAAATTATAGATACGTTGGAGACGTATTAAGCATCCCCAAGTTTAAGTCCTGCTCGTCCTTGACTAGCTAAATGATAAAACAGAATATTTGATGTGGAATGCTACCTAACATGTTTATAAAGTAATCTTTCTTATTGTGGTATGAATATTCAGATCCATAAGATTGAAAACAAAAGTTTAATTGACATAAAAACAATAATACTTCAAGCATACTAATAAAGCAATAATGGATTTTTAAAATATCATGGCTAAAGAAAGTTATCCCTACAAAATCATATAGTCTTGTCGTGCTCTATCTTCATCACACAAAGTATTTATCATGCACAACCCCGATGACAAGCCAAGAAATTGTTTCATACTTCTGACGTTCTAAAGCTCTTTCAACTTTCACGCAATACATGAGTGTGAGCCATGGATATAGCACTATTAGTAGAATATAAGGTTGTGGTAGACAAAAAGGAGAAAGAAATTCTCACACCAACTAGGAAACTTTATAGGCTATGGAGATGCCCATCAATTGATATTGGTGCAAGTGAGTAGCGGTTTCCATGCAATGGATGCACTAGAGCTATAAGTCTATGAAAGCTCAAAATAAAACTAGGTTGGTGTGCATCCAACTCTCTTGCTCACAAAGACCTAGGGCAATTTGAGGAAGCCCATCATTGGAATATACAAGCCAAGTTCTATAATAAAAAAAATCCCCACTAGAAATATATGAAAGTGACAACATAGGAGATTCTCTATCATGAGGAACATGGTGCTACTCTGAAGCACGAGTGTGGAAAAAGGATAGTAACATTGTCCCTTTTCTCCTTTTCTCTTTTTTTTTTCTTTTTCCTTTTTTTCCTTTTTTTCTTTTAGGCTCTTTGGCCTTATATATATATATATATATATATATATATATATATATATATATATATTGGGCTATTTGGCCTCTTTTCATTTTAAGTCCAGGGATCATCCCGACTTCTGGGGGAATCATAGCCTCCATCATCCTTTCCTCACATGGGACAATGCTCTAATAATGATGATCATCACACTTTGTTTACTTACAACTCGATACTAGAACAAAAATATGACTCTATATGAATGCCTCCGGCGGTGTACCGGGACATGCAATGATCTAGCGTGACATGTATAAAAAATATAACGGTGGCCAAGCCACAAATACCATGCCAAGTATATGATCATGCAAAGCAATATGAAAATGATGGTATGTGTCATAATAAACGGAACGGTGGAAGTTGCATGGAAATATATCTCGAAGTGGCTATGGAAATGCCATAATAGGTAGGTATGGTGGCTGTTTTGAGGAAGGTATATGGTGGGTGTGGTACCAGCGAGAGTTGCGCGCGCCCTAGACAGGCTAGCAATGGTGGAAGGGTGAGAGTGTGTATAATCCATGGACTCAACATTTGTCATAAAGAACTCACATACTTATTTGTATTAGTGTAATATATAATATCTACTATATTCCAACTTCTCCATGGTCCATACCCCCTGATACTACCCATAGATTCATCAAAATAAGCAAACAACACAATGAAAATATAATCCATCAAAAACAGAACAGTCTGTAGTAATGGACTTTAGCCAAAGTTCCGTAACTCCAAAAATTCTGAAAAATTAGGACAACAGAGAGAATTTGTATATAAATCTTGTGTAGAAAAATTCAGAATTTTATCACGCTCCAGTGAATTTTAACAATTGTGTTACTGGACGCAATTTTTTTTGCTTTTCAGCAAAATCAAATCAACTATCACCATAGATTATCCCAAAGGTCTTACTTGGCAAAAAACACTAATTAAAACACTAAAACACAGTTATTACAGAAGTAATATTTGCATATTTACATAAAAACAGAAAAAAAATATTGGGTTGTCTCCCAACAAGCACTTTTCTTTAAAGCCTTTTAGCTAGGCATTGATAATTTTAATGATGCTCACATGAAAGACAACAATTTGAAGCACAAATAAAGCATCGTATAGAATGTGAAAAACAAGTTTAAGTCTAACATACTTCCTATGCATAGGTATTTTATAGGAAAAATATTTATCAAGACAAGCAGAAACTAGCGTATGCAAGGAAGAAGAAAGAAACAATAGCAATCTCAACATAATGAGAGGTAATTTAGTAGCATGAAAATTCTACAACCATATTTTCCTCTCTGATAATAATTACATGTAGGATCATAATCAAATTCAACAATATAGCTATCATATAAAATTTTCTCTTCATGATCCACATGTGTAAATGTTTTATAATGTTCAAAGATAGTGGATTAATATCAACTAAAGTCATGACCTCTTCAAACCCACTTTTGTAAAAAAATCATTAGATTGAACACCCTCCAAATATGTGGGTTTATTTTTAGCTAAAGTTGTCACTCTTCCAAACCCACTTTCAATATTTTTGCAAACATATTGATCATGCAGCTTAAATAAATTTTCAAGATCATAAGAAGCATTATCACCCTGATACGTCTCCAACATATCTATAATTTTTGCTTGTTCCATGCTATTATATTATCATTCTTGGATGTTTTACAATCATTTTATAGCAACTTTATATCATTTTTTGGGACTAACCTATTGACAAAGTGCCCAGTGCCTGTTGCTGTTTTTTGCACGTTTTTTTGCTTTGCAGAATATCAGTACCAATCAGAGCGAAACTTTTTGGACAATTTTTTTGGACCAGAAGACACCTGATGGGCCAAAGAAGTACTAGAGGGGGGCTCCGAGGGGAGGACAACCCACCAGGGCACACCCAGGAGCCCAGGCGTGCCCAGGTGGGTTGTGCCCACCTCGATGGCCTCCGGCACCACCTCTTCGCCCTATAAATCCCCATATATTCCAGAAACCCTAGGGGAGTCGACGAAACATAATTCCAGCCGCCGCAAGTTCCAGAACCACGAGATCCAATCTAGACACCTGAGAAAGGGACTGACAACCCCTTGTAAGCGTCAGTTTGGAAGTATTTGTTCTTTGTGTGCAGGTACCATTTACATACTGTTGCTTGGTTCTCCTACTGGATTGATACCTTGGTTTCATAACTGAGGAAATACCTACCATAGCTGTGCTGCATTATCCCTTCCTCTTTGGGGAAATACCGACGTAGTTCAAGCGACATCACACCACAATCATGATCATTGTAATAAGTAGTGGACATAGCATCCCCAAGCTTGGGGTTTTGCATATTATTAGCACAATTTACATTAATAGAAGTTATAATAAAACCATTGCAATCATGCTTTTAATTCAAGGAGCTAGAGTGAATCACTTCATAAACTTCTTCTTTTAACACTTCATCACAATATTCAGATTCACGAATTTGAAGCAAAACTTCATAAAGATATTCTAGTGTACTCAACTCTCTAGCAATTGGTTCATTATAGTTGCATCTTTTAAAATGATTAGCAAGTGGATGAGGATCCATAAACTTTTTTGCTTCCTAATTTGGAATAAATATGAAGTTATTTCAAGCGAACAAGCAAACGAACCAAGTAAGACATAAAGGCAAACAGAAACAAGGCAAATAAAAAGGCAAATATTTTTGTGTTTTTTTGAAAATGTTTTAGAAGTGGGGGAGTGGAAAACGAGAGGCAAATGGCAAATAATGTAAATGAAAGAGATGAGATGTCGGTGTCAAAACCGGCGGATCTCGGGTAGGGGGTCCCGAACTGTGCGTCTAGGCGGATGGTAACAGGAGACAAGGGACACGATGTTTTTACCCATGTTCGGGCCCTCTCGATGGAGGTAAAACCCTACTCCTGCTTTATTAATATTGATGATATGGATAGTACAAGAGTTGATCTACCACGAGATCAGAGAGGCTAAACCCTAGAAGCTAGCCTATGGTATGATTGTTGTTTGTCCTACGGACTAAAACTCTCCGGTTTATATAGACACGGAGAGGGCTAGGGTTACACAGAGTCGGTTACAATGGGAGGAGATCTTCATATCATATCGCCAAGCTTGCCTTCCATGCCAAGGAAAGTCCTATCCGGACACGGGACGAAGTCTTCAATCTTGTATCTTCATAGTCTGGGAGTCCGGCCAAAGGTCATAGTCCGGCCATCCGGACACCCCCTAATCCAGGACTCCGTCAGTAGCGCCTGAACCAGGCTTCAATGATGAGAGTCCGATGCGCAAATTGTCTTCGGCATTGCAAGGCGGGTTCCTCCTCCGAATACTTCATAGAAGATGTTGAACACAAGGATATTGTCCGGCTCTGCAAAAATAAGTTCCACGTACCACCGTAGAGAGAATAATATCTGCATAAATCTAATCTGCTGATGCATTCCGCAGCGTGACATCACACCACGGCCAAGCCTTTATTCGAATCATTTTACTGTTCCACCTCAGCGCGTTTAGCGAGGCGGTTTCCTTGGCACGTCTTGTCAAAGCAAAGATCGTGTCCCCTTATTTCGGGATTCTCATCAATATGGCTGTGGGTAACCCAACCGCGCCATTAACCGCGGTGCTTGGGAGATAAGCGAGTTTTATTAGGCTGGTGGGGGCTTGTAGTTTTGGTCGCCCATATAAGGCGATAAGGATCTACCCTTTCTATTTACGCCTTCTTCCTCCTTTGCTTATCCATCCCTGCGCACTCGAGCCCCAACGCCCAAGTCCGCACTTCCCACCTTAACCTTCTCCAATCATGTTCGGAGCGGGAGGTAGATGGATGGACTCCTCCGTCACGGAGGGGAAAATCAAAAAGTTGAGGAAGGCCGGATACTTGACTGATGACATCGCGCACCGGCTTCCAGATGAGGGGCAACTCATCCCCACCCCTAGGCCCCATGAGAGGGTTGTATTTCTTCCCTATTTCCTCCGCGGACTGGGCTTTCCTCTTCACCTGTTCGTCCGGGGGCTCATGTTCTACTACGGCCTGGACTTCCACGACCTGGCCCCGAACTTCATCCTCAACATCTCGGCGTTCATCGTCGTGTGTGAGGCCTTCCTCTGCATCCAGCCCCACTTCGGGTTATGGCTGAAGACTTTTAATGTCAAGCCGAAGGTAGTGGGCGGCCGCCAAGCGGAGTGCAGAGGTGCCATGATGGGCCGGATGGCCAACGTCCTATGGCTCGAGGGCTCCTTTGTGGAGACAATAAAGGGGTGGCAATCGGGGTCGTTCTACATCACCGAGCCGCGCGACCCCAAATGGGCGGTGGCCCCCGAATTCCGATCTGGATTCCCCACACGGCTCACTTCCTCGAAAGAGACGGGCCTAACGTGGGGAGATTCGGAAGAGCTGACCGGACTTCAAACCTGCGTCCAAAAGCTGGTGAACAAGAATCTCAAGCTTGTCAACATAGTCCAGGTCATGCTCATCCGCCGGATCCTCCCATGCCAACAACAGACCTTCAAATTGTGGGAGTTTGATCCGGCACAGCACCAAACCTTGAGCAAGCTTTTCGACACTATGTACGAAGATGCCTGGAAGGTGCTGTTTAAGGGTGCTGAGGCCCCCGCATCCGCTACCGAAGATCGCGGATTCAGCTCGTGGCGTCAGGCCAGTGAGGTAAGCTATTCTACCCTTTACGAGACTCTTGTCTTTCATCGTCTGACTCTACGCGGGATCTAAACTCCCTTACCTTTGACAGGACTGGCTGAAGAAGTCCGGGCAGGTTAACTGTCCGGCTCCCTTACCAGAAGATCCAGCGGACGCCCGATTGACGGGGCTGCTGGTTCCGGCACCTCACGTGGTGCCTGGGAAGAAGGCCAAGAAGAAGGCCACGGGGACTCGAAAGAGTTCCCGGTGCCTGGTGGTGTCGGATTCATCCCCTGACAACCCCGAAGCACCCTCCGCCTCTGAGGATGAGGAGGAGGAAGAAGAAGAAGCCTCTCCCCCTCCAACGGGGGGAGGAAAGAAAAGGAAGGCCGCCCCAACTGGGGAGGCTGGAGGGTCCAAGAAGGGAAGAACCCTCCTGCCAGACTACACCTCCGATGCCAAAGACGACAGGGAGGAATGGCCATCTAGGGTCAAGCCCCTGGCAAAATCGGAAGCATCCGGATATCCGAATAACTTATGGCGCTCCTCTATTATTCGGTATTTTATGACCCCGAATTCAATCATGCAGTTCGCCCAAGGCTCAGCTCGATGATTCGTCGAGCGGCTCCCTGAATTCGTCGGATGTGAATAGTGCTTCACTTCCGACGGCTTCCTCCCCGCTCCCTACGGACGACGCCGAGGTGGAGTCCCGAAAGGGACTAAACCAGGAGGAGGTGGTCCTGGAGGCGCCGCAAGGCGACCTCCCGGACTCCAGGCCCAAAGGGGGTAAAGCCCCAGAGGGATCTAAGTCCGGCCCTGGGCCGGACACTGCTCCGGAACCATCAACGGTTCCAGAGTCCAACATGCGGCGCCTTCGTAAGAAGGGCAAGCCTACGACACCGGCGACCTCCGTCCACCCAGAGGCGCCAGACAATTTCCGGAGGTGCTTAACGGCGCCTCCATCGACGAAGAACACTGCACTGTTATGAGTGCGGTGATTCAGAAGGTTTAGTCCGCCAAGAGCAGGCTGACAGAAGCCTATACAAGTCTGTTAACAGGCTTTGAGGTATGTATTCAAAACATATAAAAATGTTACCGCATAGACAGTAGCCCCTGATGCTCAGTTTGGTGTTCGGAAAGAAAAGCCGAGCTGATGATCAAAAAAATATACGCAGGAGTCTAACATAAATATGTCAATATGGGAATGCAGGCTGCGCTGCTGACATCTGCCGCACTGACTGCGGAGGTCAATGCATTGAAAGAGACCCTCGAGCGGTCCGAGAACGAGCTCGGCCGTGCCAAGAAGCAGCTTGAGGACAAGGAGGGTATGTAATACCGTATGTAAATGTATATAGAAATACATGGTTGCAAATAATTACAGGACCAACGTGAGTGTTGCAGGGGCCACGACCGAGGTGGCGACCCTGAAGGAAGCGGTGTCCAAGGCCGAAAACAGCGCGGCCTTGGAGCACACCGAGCGAGAGAAGCAGGAGGCACGGGTGGCGGAGGTGCGGCAAGAGCTCCAGGCTCTCGTGGAAAAACACGAGAGTTTGGAGCGTGACTCGAAGACTCGAGAGTCTGAGCTCGCCTTAGCTCTTGAGAGTGCCAAAACCGCTAAGGCCGAAGCCCAGAAGGCCCTCTAGGAGATCGAGGCGATAAAGAAAATAGCGGCGGGTAAGGCATTCTTTATGCAAAGCAAGCATATAAAAGTGAATTATCTGTTACTTACGAGCTCTCCAGGAGCGTTCGCCGATCTGCCCCATAGTGTGTCTGACGCTGCCGCGTTCTACTGAGCCGAGGAGGGGAGCTTGACAGAAAAGGTGTTCTGGTCTCAGTATGCTGAGGCCGAACATCCGGTGCCCCTGAGCGACCAGCTGAAGCAGCTGGTCGAGCGCCACAAGGTGGCCGAACAGATCATGAAGGGCCTCATAGTTCGGCTGTGGCCGACAGAAGCCATGCCTGGGAGCTACTTCGGGCTGGTGCGGCGGCTGGTGGACGCGTGTCCATGGATTGAGGTCATCAAGCGCTCCTTCTGTATTGAGGGTGCCCGTCGGGCCCTTGCCCGTGCTAAAGTGCACTGGGGCAAGTTGGACGCTGAGAAGCTTTTGACGGACGCGCCACCGCCGGGCAAGGAGTATCGCACGCCCGAGATGTATTATAAGGGCGTCCTGAAGGGTGCCCGCCTTATAGCGGGTGAATGCTCCAAAGATGTAATTTTTGAGTAGACTCGCATATGTTATCCTGTACGCTGAAAACTTTGTTCATATGCGCTAAGCAACGCTTATTAATTTAAAATATTACCTTATGTGCGGCCGTTTATCAAATCTGAGAGATGCAAGTCATCGGCTTCTAACCCCATGCCACGAGTGCTGGGGTGTTCGGGATAAACCTGAGCGCTCTTGTTCCCATTCTTGGGTCCATCTAGGGAGGCGCTCACCACAACGAACAAGGCCATCAGACTTATAATGCTTTATCACTCTCACTTAGCCATAGAATTCTATAATTTTAGATTTTGGCGAAGCCCCTAGTATTCGGAAGACCGAGTTCAGGGCGCTATCCACGCCTAGGCTAGATAAATCCGGCTCCACGCTCTAAGCGGCATAAGTCTTTAGGGACTCGAAAAACCTCGCGAATAGCGACCGGTCTCTCGCACTATCATGACGGTCAGTTTTAGCTTTCTCTACTGAGGTGTTAACCCAGCTCAACTGGGGCACAATCACAGTAGTTCTCCCAGCGCTAGCTTAGCCAACATTGCGGAACGTAAGGTACCAAAACATGGGGGCCGGACAAACCCAACTATTGACCCAAGACATGATTCAGAGCCGATGGATATAGTGCTATAAGTTCGGGGTGCCACACTCATGAGAGTGTTCGGTCTTCTCACACCATGTTTGTATAAAAATAGATGAATACAATAAGAGATAAGAGCTATGTATTGTTTATTAAAAAAAGAAAGGGGCTCCTATGAAAGTAGAACGATACAAATAGTGCGGTAAGCAAGAGATGGGATTATTTGACATGTCCCCCATCCAGGGGCAAGCTGCGGGACTTTAAGTAAAACAGGTATTTAGCTCATTATAGAGACCACCTGGACATTTGTTGAGGCTTGTTGTCTCCCTGGCTATTGCATTGTGTGTTTGGCGAGTGTATTGTCGGACAGGCCTTCCGAATAGTTGGGTCCTAAAAGTATATAAAAAGAGAAACGGCGGAATAGGGAGCCCCTTAGTGCGGTTGAGCCGCATTCTGGGCGTGCCGTAGTTGTGCCCCTCCCCTTATGCCCATGGTATTTCCAAAGCATAATTATGTACGCGTGGTACCGATATCACCATCTGGCGAGGGCTGGGGTTGGGGCCGCACTGCTATGCTTGCTCGGAACGTGCCAGCCGGCTTTGTTGTAGGTTACTTCAGGCGCGCTTGACGTTGTCCGGACGTTTAACACCCGGATTGGAGAGTTGCCTTGAGAGGCTGCTATGTACTTCCGCCGCCAGGGCCGCTATGTGCTCCTCCGTTCGAAGAGAGCGTTCGGTGTTTCCATTTACCGTAATGACTACGCGAGGACCTGGCATCTTGAGCTTGAGATATGCGTAATGCGGCACCGCATTGAATTTTGTGAATGCGGTTCGTCCGAGCAGGGCGTGATAGCCACTGCAGAATCGGACTATGTCGAAGATTAACTCTTCGCTTTGGAAATTATCCGGGGATCCGAAGAACACTTCAAGTGTAACCGAGCCTGTACAGCTGGCTTCTACACCTGGTATGACGCCTTTAAAGGTTGTCTTTGTGGGTTTAATCCTTGACGGATCTATACCCATTTTTTGCACTGTATCCTGATAAAGCAGGTTCAGGCTGCTGCCGCCGTCCATGAGGACTCTAGTGAGGTGAAATCCGTCAATGATTCGGTCTAGGACCAATGCAGCGAATCCGTCGTGACGAATGCTAGTGGGGTGGTCCCTTCGATCAAAAGTGATCGGGCAGGAGGACCATGGGTTGAACTTTGGGGCGACTGGCTCCAACACGTAGACGTCCTTGAGAGCACGCTTCCGCTCCCTTTTGGGGATGTGGGTTGCGTATATCATGTTCACCGTCCGCACTTGCAGGAGGAAGCCCTTCTGTCCTCTGTTGTTCGGCGGCCGGGGCTCCTCCTCGTCGTCTCTATGCAGCCCCTTATCTCTTGCTTCAGCACTTAACTTGCCTGCCTGCTTAAACACCCAACAATCCCTGTTGGTGTGGTTGGCTGGTTGTTCGGGGGTGCCGTGTATCTGGCACGAGCGATCGAGTATCTGGTCAAAACTGGATGGGCCTGGAGGGTTTCTTTTGAATGGCTTCTTCCATTGACCAGGCTTAGAGCCTCTGAATCCGGCATTAACTACCGTATCCTCAGTATTGTCGCCGTTAATGCGGCGCTTGTGCTTGTTGCGACGTGACCTGCCATTGTTGTCCTTGGTATCCGAATTGCCAGGGCTCTTGGTTATGTTATTGCTACGAGCTAGCCAGCTATCTTCTCCCGCGCAAAAGCGGGTCATGAGTGTCGTGAGGGCTGCCATAGATTTCGGCTTTTCCTGTCCTAGGTGCCGGGCAAGCCATTCGTCTCGGATGTTGTGCCTGAAGGCTGCAAGGGCCTCGGCGTCCAGACAGTCGACTATTTGATTTTTCTTAGTTAGGAACCGTGTCCAGAATTGTGTGGCCGATTCCTCTGGCTGCTGGATTATGTGGCTTAGGTCATCGGCGTCTGGTGGTCGCACGTAAGTGCCCTGGAAGTTGTCGAGGAATGCGGATTCCAGGTCCTCTTAGCAACTAATTGACTCTGCTGGCAGGCTGTTAAGCCAATGCCGAGCTGGTCCTTCAAGCTTGAGCGGGAGGTATTTGATGGCGTGTAGATCATCACCACCGGCCATGTGGATATGAAGGAGATAATCCTTGATCCATACTGCGGGATCAGCTGTGCCATCATATGATTCGATGTTTACGGGTTTAAAACCCTAGGGGATTTGATGATCCATTACTTCGTCTGTGAAGCATAGTGGGTGTGCGGCGCCCCTGTACTAGGCTATATCGCGACGCAGCTCGGATGAGCTTTGTCTGTTGTATTCGGCCTGGCCGTATTTATCATATCCGGAAGTGACGGTTATCATCACATGATGTGGGGCGCCCACGCGATCCATAGATCAATCTTGTTTGCCTTGCCTTAACCTCCAATATGTCTCGCAGGTCTGTTGCTTTTCCCCGTGCTCTGGTATTCTTAGAGCGGCGCCGGGGTGCGGCTTGGGTTGAGGGCCGAAGGGCCTCTCTGTCGCGGCCACGGGGTGGCCGATCGGGCGCATCGTATGCTGGTGATGTAGGTTTAGTTGCTTCCTCCTCTAGTTGGGGTAGCAGCCTGCGCTTTGGGTAACTCTTGGAGGGGCGTTCGAGTTTATACTCTTCGGCCGCCAGGACTTCAGTCCGTCTGTCGGCTAGCAAGTCTTGGTCAGCTCTAAGCTGCTGCTGTTTTTTCTTGAGGCTGCTCGCTGTGGCCATAAGCCTGCGTTTGAAACGCTCTTGTTCGACGGGATCCTCTGGCACGACGAATCGTCGTCGTCGAGGCTTGCCTCGTCTTCAGAGGGAGGCATATAATTGTCATCCTCGACCTCTCTGTCTGCCGCTCTCTCATGAGGGCTGGCTCCTTCGTCCTCCTGCGCTGAATCCTGCTGGAGGGGGTTGTCTTCGGCACTGTCCGGGGTGTTGATGTCTCCGGTGCCGGACTCGCCGTTTTTGCTTTGGTGGGATTTAGAGCGGCGCCGCTGACGTCGGTGCTTAGGTTGCTTCTTGGAGGGGTCGTCCTCCATTTTTTCATCGCCATCCCCTGCTTTGGGGGTGTCCACCATGTATATGTCATATGACGAGGTGGCCTTCTAGTGCCCTATAGGTGCTGGTTCTTGGTCGTCTCCTTCATCGACGTCCATACCGTCGATGTCTTCGGAGTCGAATTCGAGCATGTCGGTTAGATCATCGACAGTGGCTACAAAGTGGGTGGTGGGTGGGTTTAGAATTCCTTCATCGTCCGCCTCCCAACCATACTGACCATAGTTCGGCCAGGGCTCTCCTGACAAAGAGAGAGACTTTAGTGAATTCAGGATGTCGCCAAAGAGCGAGTGCTGAAAGACGTCCGCGGCGGTGAACTCCATGATCGGAGCCCAATCGGGTTCGATCGGAAGGGGTGCGGAAGATTCGGAGTCCGGAACGGAGTCCGGCACCTTGGAGTCACGGGCCTTGCAAAGGACTAGGCTGGTATTCGGCTCTATCGCCGTAGGGATTGCGGCTCCTAGGGCGGCGTCCAACCAACTGTCCCTGACTGGCGCAGCCGGCTCCGAGCTGGTGGTCGGAGCGGACACCTGAGCGGCGCTCTGGGTGCTGTCCGGCGGCAGAGCTAGATCATGCCCAACGTGACAGTGCGGCGCGCTCGGCCGTGGCTCGAATCCGTTGAAGATCAAGTCCCCGCGGATGTCGGCCGTGTAGTTTAAGCTTCCAAACCTGACTTGATGGCCAGGGGCGTAGCTTTCGATCTGCTCCAGATGGCCAAGCGAATTGGCCCGCAGTGCGAAGCCGCCGAATAAGAAGATCTGTCCGGGGAGAAAAGTCTCACCCTGGACCGCGTCATGGTTGACGATCGAAGAAGCCATCGGGCCTAAGGGTGACGACAGAGAGGAACTCTCAATGAAAGCACCACTGTCGGTGTCAAAACCGGCGGATCTCAGGTAGGGGGTCCCGTACTGTGCGTCTAGGCGGATGGTAACAGGAGACAAGGGACACGATGTTTTTACCCAGGTTCGGGCCCTCTCGATGGAGGTAAAACCCTACTCCTGCTTGATTAATATTGATGATATGGGTAGTACAAGAGTTGATCTACCACGAGATCAGAGAGGCTAAACCCTAGAAGCTAGCCTATGGTATGATTGTTGTTCGTCCTACGAACTAAAACTCTCCAGTTTATATAGACACTGGAGAGGGCTAGGGTTACACAGAGTCGGTTACAATGGGAGGAGATCTTCATATCATATCGCCAAGCTTGCCTTCCACGCCAAGGAAAGTCCTATCCGGACACGGGACGAAGTCTTCAATCTTGTATCTTCATAGTCCGGGAGTCCGGCCAAAGGTCATAGTCCGGCCATCCAGACACCCCCTAATCCAGGACTCCCTCATGAGAGTTTATGATAGGTACTTGGTAGGCTTGATGTAGATCCTCCCCGGCAACGGCGCCAGAAATTCTTCCTAATACTTCTTGAGCTTGCGTTGATTTTTCCCTTGAATAGGAAATGGTGATGCAGCAAAGTAGAGATAAGTATTTCCCTTAGTTAAGAACCAAGGTATCAATCCAGTAGGAGGAACACACAAGTCCCCAATAAATGCACACGCACAAACTAACAAGCACTTGCACACAACGCAAAAAGGGGTTGTCAATCCCTTCACGGTCACTAGCAAGAGTGGGATCTGATAGAGATAGGTATAGAAGATAGGCAAAAGTGTAAAATAAAGTAACTATAATAAATTGCAGCAAGGTATTTTTGGGTTTTCGGTTTACAAATCTGAAAATAATATGATAAAATAGACCTGGGCGCCATAGGTTTCATTAGAGGCTTCTCTCTTGAAAGAAACAGACATTGGGTGAACAAATTACTGTTGAGCAATTGATAGAAAAGCGCATAGTTATGACGATATCTAAGGCAATGATCATGAATATAGGCATCACATATGTGACAAGTAGACCAAAACGATTCCGCATCTACTACTATTACTCCACACGTCGATTGCTATCCAGCATGCATCTAGTGTATTAAGTTAACGAGAACGAATTAACGCCTTAAGAAAGATGACATGATGTAGAGGGATAGATCCAAGCAATATGGTAAAAACCCCATCTTTTTATCCTTAATGTCAACAATACAAATACGTGCCTCGCTACCCCTACTGTCATTGGGCGAGGACATGCAAGATTGAACCCATCACAAAGCATCTCTCCCATTGCAAGATAGATCAATCTAGTTGGCAAACCAATTCAATAGATTGGAGAGAAATACAAAGCTATATTAATCATGCATACAAGAGTTTAGAGACGACTCAAATAATATTCATAGATAATCTGATCATAAACCCAAAATTCAACAGATCTCAACAAACACAACGCAAAAGAAGATTGCATCAAATAGATTTCCTAGAACATTGAGGAGAACATTGCATTGAAGAGAGAAGAAGCCATCTAGCTACTAGCTATGGACCCGTAGGTCTATGGTAAACTACTCACACATCATCAAAAGGGCAGTAAGGTTGGTGTAAAGGCCCTCCGTGATCGAATCCCCCTCCGACAGAGTGCCAGAAAAGGCCCCAAGATGGGATCTCACGAGAACAGAAGCTTGCGGTGGTGAAAAAATATTTTTGGTGTGCCCTATGATTTACGGGAAATATTTGGGTATTTATAGTGCTAGAATTAGGGTTAGAGTAGCCACGGGGGGCCCACAAGCTCATAGGGCGCACCTAGTGAGCTTATGGCTCACCCATGGACCTTCTGGCCTCCTCCCGAAGCTTCATGGTTGTCTTCTAGTCCAAGAAAAATCCTCAAAAAGTTTTGTTCCGTTTGGTATTGATTTTCTGTAGAAGACAAAAACAACGAAAAAAACAACATCTGGCACTCGGCACTAGGTTAATAGGTCAGTCCCAAAAAATGATATGAAATAGCATATTAATGCCGATAAAACATCCAAGATGGATAGTACAATAGTACGGAACAATAGAAAATTATAGATACGTTGGAGACGTGTCATCTCCGCACTTGATTCACCTTCTATTTTAAGCAAACTTGCAACACCACAACCTGCTATTATTTCGGATATGTCACAAGTAATTGATGATGCGACTTCTGCTATGCATGATGCTAGGAATGATTCTATTGATGATTCTAGTACTTTGCTTGATAATATTGTGCCACTAGGTGAATTTCTTGATGAACAACTTGCTAGAGCTAAAGAAATGGGAATGCTGAAACTGATGAGATTGCTGAAACTGATGAAATTATTGAAACTGAGAATTATGAAACACCTATTAGACCTAGATCTAATAGATATGAATTGCCTGAAATAACCAGAGGGTTATGTTATGGAGGGAGAGGTAGCTAGATACTTTCTTGCTTGTAAGGATAGAGATGATCTTAAAAAATTACTATGCAAGTTGAAAGAAAAATCTTTGAATGCTAGAATGAAATATGATCCTAAGTTTGCTATTTCACCTATCTTTATCACTGATAAGGATTATGAATTCTCTGTCGACCCAGAGTCGATTACTTTGGTTGAATCTGATCCTATCCATGGCTATGAAACTGAAACTTTTGTGGCACATCTTACTAAATTAAATGATATAGCCACCCTATTTGCTCATGAGGAAAAACAAATCCGCTATTACTATCTTCTTAAGTTATTTCCTTTCTCATTAAAGGCTGATGCTAAGTCATGGCACAATACTCTTGCTCCTGGTTGTGAGCGTAGTCCCCATGATATGATTTATTACTTCTCTGAAATATATTTTCCTGCTATGAGAAACAAGTTGCCTTACAGGAAATATTTAACTTTGTGCAAATTGAAGAAGAGAGTCTCCCACAAGCTTGGGGGAGGCTTCTCCAATTACTTAATGCTTTGCCTTATCATCCAATTTAGAAAAATGAAATACTTGATATATTTTATAATGGACTAACCGATGCTTCCAGGGACCACATACATAGTTGTGCTAGTTGTGTTTTCAAGGAAAGAACCGTTGAGCAAGATGAGGAACTATTGAACAATATATTGAAGAATCATGATGACTGGACACTTCCTGAAACACCACCTAAACCCACTCCGAAGAAGAGGGGTATTTTATTTCTAGTCCTGAAGATATGCAAGAAGCAAATAAATGTATGAAGGAAAAAGGTATTAAAGCTGAAGATGAATTTACCACCTATCGAAGAAATACATGGTCTTGACACACCACCATAGGTGGTAGAGGTAAATTCTCTTTTAAAGTTTGCCGAAGGTCACATGTGATATGTCTCCAACGTAAGTATAATTTTTGGTTGTTCCATGCTATTATATTATCTATTTTGGATGTTTTATATGCATTAATATGCTATTTTATATTATTTTTGGGACTAACCTGATAACCTAGAGCCCAGTGCCAGTTTCTGTTTTTTCCTTGTTTTTGAGCTTCGCAGAGAAGGAAAACCAAATGGAATAAAACCTTCGCGATGATTTTTCTTGGACCAAAAGACACCCAGGAGACTTGGAGATCATGTCGGAAGAGCCACGAAGCAGCCACAAGGGGGGAGGGCGTGCCCAAGGGGTAGGGCGCGCCCCCTACCTTGTGGGCCCCTCGTGACTCCCCTGATCTAATTCTTCGTCCTATATATTCACATTATCCCCAAACCACCAGAAGCATCCACGAAAACACTTTTTCACCGGCGCAAGCTTCTGTTCTCGTGAGATCCCATCTAGGGGCCTTTTTCGGCATCCTGCCGGAGGGGGATTCGATCACAGAGGGCTTCTACATCAACTCTATTGCCCTTCCAATGAAGCGTGAGTAGTTTAGCTCAGACCTACGGGTCCATATCTAGTAGCTGGATGGCTTTCTCTCTCTTTGATTCTCAATACCATGTTCTCGTCGATGTTCTTGGAGATAATTCCGATGTAATCTTATTTTGTGGTGTGTTTGTCGAGATCCGATGAATTGTGGATTTATGATCAGCTTATCTATGAATATTATTTGAATCTTCTCTGAATTCTTGTATGCCTAATTTGATATCTTTGTAATTCTCTTCAAACTATCGGTTTAGTTTGGCCAACTAGATTGGGTTTTCTTGCAGTGGGAGAAGTGCTTAGCTTTGGGTTCAATCTTGCGGTGTCCTTTCCCAGTGATAGTAGGGGCAGCAAGGCACGTATTGTATTGTTGCCATCAGGGATAAAAATATGGGGTTTACATCATATTGCTAGAGTTTATTCCTCTACATCATGTCATCTTACTTAATGCGTTACTCTATTCTTCAATAACTTAATACTCTAGATGCAGGCAGGAGTCGATTGATGTGTGCAGTAATAGTAGTAGATGCAGAATCGCTTCAGTCTAGTTGACACGGACGTGATGCCTATATTTCATAACCATTGCCTTAGATATCGTCATAACTTTGCGCTTTCCTATCAATTGCTCAACAGTAATTTGTTCACCCTAGTGAAACCTATGGCCCTCTTGTCTATTTTCCATCACATTAGTTTCTGATCTACTATTTTGCAATCTTTTACTTTCCAATCTATAAACCAAAATACCAAAAATATTTACTATATCTTTTGTTTAGTTTCATCTATCTCTATTAGATCTCAGTTTTGCAAGTGACCATGAAGGGATTGACAACCCCTTTATCATGTTGGGTAAAAGTTGTTTGATTCTTTGTGCAGGTATTGGTGGTTTTTGCGTTGTCTCCTACTGGATTGATACCTTGGTTCTCAAACTGAGGGACATACTTATCTCTACTTTGCTGCATCACCCTTTCCTCTTCAAGGGAAAAACTAGCGCAAGCTCAAGAAGTAGCAGGAAGAATTTCTGGAGCTGTTGCCGGGGACATCTGAGGGAGTCCTGGATTAGGGGGTATCCGGACAGCCGGACTATATACTTTGGCCGGACTATTGGAGCGTGAAGATACATGACTCAAGATTCTGTCCCGTGTCCGAATGGGACTCTCCTTTGCATGGAAGACAAGCTTGGTGATCCGGATATTATATTTCCTTCCTTGTAACCGACTTCATGTAAACCCTAGCCCTCTTCGGTGTCTATATAAACCGGAGAGTTTTAGTCCTCAGGGAGAGAATCATAATCATCATAGGCTAGCTTCTAAGGTTTAGCCTCTATGATCTCGTGGTAGATCAACTCTTGTACTACTCATATCATCAATATCAATCAAGCAGGAAGTAGGGTTTTACCTCCATTGAGAGGGCCCAAACCTGGGTAAACATTGTGTCCCTTGCCTCCTGTTACCATTAGCCTAAGACGCACAGATCGGGACCGCCTACCCGAGATCCGACGGTTTTGACACCGACATTGGTGCTTTCATTGAGAGTTCCTCTGTGTCGTCGCTGCAAGGCTTGATGGCTCCTTCAATCGTCAACAACACAGTCCAGGGTGACACTTTTCTCCCCGGACAGATCTTTTTGTGCGGCGGCTTCGCACTGTGGGCCAATTCGCTTGACCAACTGGAGCAGATCGACAGCTACGCTCCTGGCCACCAGGTCAAGTTTGGAAACCTGAACTATACAGCCGATATCTGTGGAGACTTGATCTTCAACGGGTTCGGGCCTACGCCAGGAGCATCGGACAATCACGATGAGCACGGCTTAGACCTGCTATCGAACAATACTCGGGATATCACCCCTGTAGTAGCCCCGGACCTAAATCCGGAGCAGATGGCATTGCCCAAGGACGGGTGGATGGACCCCGCCCCGCAGGCCACACACTCATCGGCGGTAGAGCCGAACATAGACCTCACCTCCAAAGAAGCACCGGACCCCCGGACTCGTATCCAGCTTTAGGTTCCAGTCTGCGCGCTTCTGAGCCTGCCGAACCTGGTTGGGCTCCGGTAATGAAGTTCACCGCTGCGGATATCTTCTAGCACTCGCCCTTGGGCGATGTGCTGAACTCGTTAAAATCTCTCTCTTTGTCAGGAGACTCTTGGCCGAACTATGTCCGGCTCGAGTGGGAAGCAGGCGACGAAGGAATTCATTGCCCACCCACCACCCACTTCATTGCCATGGTCGATGATTTAACCGACGTGCTTGACTTCGACTCCGAAGACATCAACGGTATGAACGACGATGCAGGAGAAGAACAGGAACCACCGCTCAGGGGGCGGTGGACAGCCACCTCCTCATATGATATATATATATATATATATATATATATATATGGTGGACACTCCGAAGGAAACCAATGGCAATGAGGCAATGGAAGATAACCCCTTAGGGAAGAAAGCTAATCATGGGCGTCGTCAATGCCGCTCCAAGCCCCGCCAAAACAATAACAGCACAGGAGACAAAAATAATCCAGATGGTGCCGAAGATGAATACAATCCTGATCAGCCTGCCTTCAAGCAGGCTGGACCGGCCACGGACGGATACTTGGAAAGGGACAACTATATGTCCCCCTCCGAAGATGAGGTGAGCCTCTGCGATGATGAATTTGACGTGCCTGAGGATCCCTCAGAACAAGTTCACTTTAAGCGACGGCTTATGGCCACTGCGAGGAGCCTGCAAAAGAAGCAACAGCAGTGCAAAGCTGACCAAGATTTGCTCACTAGCAGATGGACCAAGGTCCTGGCCACCGAGGAATATGGACTCGACTGCCCCGACAAAGGGCACACACGGCATAATTTGCTACCTCAGCCTAAGAAGGAGATACCATGGCACATACCCCGACGCCAACATACCACCACGATCCAGGACAATATGCAAAAAAACACGAGGCGACGTCCTCAAGCCTCGGCACAATCGTCATAAACGTCAAGCCAGGGAAGATGGTGCCAAATTTAGCGGCCACAAGTCCGGTCAGCGGAAAAAGAACAGCTCAGCCCATCTGGCCCAAGTAGCATACTCGATGAACCATGCGAAATTCATGCTACCCCTAGAAGGGCGGCCAAGCACACCAATAGAGAATGCCGGATCCTCAAAACAAAATGGCCGGTCGCACGCCGGAAACAATGAAGGGAGGTTTCCAACAACGAAAGACCAATCAAACATGGCGACGTCAAAAGAAGATCATCCATAGTACAAAAATACGGCCGATCTTCACCGATCACATCGACCTTCCGGACAACATCAACCACAGCAATTGCACTCACTATCGACCCAATAGTCCGGGGGCTACATCTGACACGAGCCCCCGCGGGCATAAAATTATCAACAACATCTTCTAAAAGATGCCAAGTGCAAAGGCCAAGTTTTATTGGCCCACAACTTTAACGGTCGTCTTCGGATCACCAAACAAATACCACGCCGAAGAATAAATCTTCTGCGCTGTCCCCTTATAGAGTAATTACCACACTCTACCGGGATAAGCCGCGTTGGCTAGATTCAACTAGGTACAACATTAGGCTAGTCCCACGTGACACAGTCACAATTATGGGTAGGGTTGAACCCCACCCTGAGTGGAAATTATAAAACTGCTGGAATAGCAGAGCATGCCTATTTTTGATTCGGCAGCCAACTACCCGGACACCAACTGAGGAGTCCGCGCTATCTTACGGCATGACAACCTAGTTCAGCCAGGTTCCGATCAGGCACCCGCGGTTCAACCACAGCAGTACATGCACCTGCCTTCAAGCATTTGTCTTTACAGACTAACATTGGCGCAGAACAGGATTGGCGACGCGGAATCAACTCGGACGCACAAGGCAGGAACACATAAGGCAGTCCGGATACACCTCAGATCCACACACAGCCTCCTCCAGTCCGGCCATGACAGGTTCCGCCAAAAAACACTCCTTTTCATAAGCATAAATCGCACTCATATGCATAGACATGTCATTTTACTACAATGCGTAGACTTAAATAACACTTACTGGATGTCGTTTCTCATTGACGCCTTTTTGTCACAAACGGCACCCACACCTTGTGTTATTCCCGATTATGCCAGGGGCTTCATAGTACGGCAATAAAGTCCGACCACCTTTCCGGTCGTTCGGCACCCCGAACTTATAGCACTATATGCATCAGCTCCGAATCATGTCTTGGTTCATTAGTTGGGTTTGCTCGGCTCCCATGTTTTGGTACCTTACGTTCCGCTCCATCAGCTAAGGTAACGCTGGGAGAACTACTGCGATTGTGTCCCGGTTCTTCCGGATGAGCACCTCAGTAGAGAAAGCCAAAAACTAACTGTCATGATACAGCGAGAGCTGGTCAGCTGTTCGAGAGGTTGTAAAACCCTTAAAGATTTATTCCGCACAATGCCATTATAAATGCAAAGTGCGACGGATCGGTCTTCTGATCAGGCGCGGATAAAGCCCCCAGTTCGGCCTTCCGAACACTAGGGGCTGCACCCACCATACTCGAATTCCTATGGCTAAGTGAGAGTGATAAAGCCCTATAGTCTGATTGTCAGGTTCGTAGTGAGGAACACCTCCTTCAAAGGATCCAACAATGGAATAAAGAGTGTTCAGGTATGTCCCGAACACCCCCGTACTTTTTACGTGGGGGCAGAAGCCGACGACTGGCCAACTCTCAGGATTTATATACACTAAACAGCCGCACAGGAAGAACAAACATTCAAATAAAAAAGGCAATTAATAATAAAAGTGCCATTATCCCACATTACAAAGAATGGCACGACTGCCTTCAAGGAAACATAGTGTCTTTGGTACACTTATCCGCCACAAGGTGGGCTCCTTTCAATACACCCTCATAGTATAACTCGGGCTTGCGATGCTCTTTACCCTCCGGCGGCCCTTCAGTCATCAGCTTCTCAGCATCAAGCTTCCCCCAATGCACCTTCGCACGGGCAAATGCCATGCGTGCACCCTCTATGCAGACTGATCGCTTAATGACATCAAGCCGAGGGCAAGCGCCAACAATCCACTTCACGAGTCTGAAGTAACTGCTTGGAATTGGCTCCGCGGGCCACAGCCGGACAACCAAGTCCTTCATGGACAGTTTAGCCGCCTGGTGCAGTTTGTCCAGCTGCTTCAGCTGATCGATAAAGGGCACGGGATAATTCGACACCAAATACTGCGACCAGAAATCCCTCTCCATAGACTTCTTCTCCTCGGTCTGGTAGAATTGGGCAGCATCTGATATGCTGCGAGGCAGATTCGCAAATGCCCCTGGAGAAACAAGAATTCAGCTTATCGCTTAGAAGTTCCTCCCATTATCATGTAAAAATAGCCACGAGTACAAATGGCCTTACCAGTCACAACCTTCCGGGCCACCTGAATATCCCTCAGAGCACCTCGGGCTTCTTCCCGAGCATCCTCTGCGGCTTGAAGAGCTTGGGCGAGTTCACATTATTTCCCTACTAGACTCTGCTCCAAGCCCTCGCTTTTCTTCACGGCCTCTAGGAGCTTTCACTCAGCTTCAATGACCCTAGCCTCGTGCTTCTCACGGAGAGCCTATTCGGCGTCGGCCTTACTATCGGCTTCGACCACGGCCTTCTTCAGTGCCTCAATTTCGGCACTTGCCCCTAGAGCATACAATGCAAATATCTTAATTAGGCACAATATCCAATTCGTGCCCAACTTAGCACAAGGTTCTGACGTACCTTGCTTGTCCTCAAAATGCTTCTTCACACGGCCAAGTTCCTCTTCGGCCCGTTCCAGACGCTGCTTTAGTTCGGACACCTCCGCACTATGAGCGGTGGTCGTCCCTGCAGATGCATGTTTTCAAACAAAGGGATACACGTCATTAACTGAGTCTCCTGCAAAACAGAAAATTTTGATCCCCTGTCCTGCTTTCTTTCGCCGGACAGTGCATTAGGGGCTACTACTCATATCATGACAATCTCCCAAAGGTTTCTTAAAAAACATACCTCAAAGCCCTTTATAAGACTAAGGCAGGATTCGTTTAGTCCGCTCTCAGCAGACTGAATCTTTTCAATCACCGCACCCATGAGGGCACGATGATCATCGATGATAGACGCGCTTTTTAGCGCTGTCGATAGGCCTCCAGGCAGCTCTGCTCGAACAGAGGCCATTGGCGGAGCAGGCAAGCCCCCCAAGGGCGGCTACTCACCTGATCCTGGAGCTTCACAGGTCTCCAGGACCGCATCCGGCTGGGGTCCGGACCTAAGATCACCCCCGCCATCGACACGTATGGGAGCCGCTGCTCCCGTGTGTCCGGCCCCAGGGATATGCCCCCCCTAGTCCAAGTCCCGCCGAGACGACGCCTCGGTGTCGCGCCTAGGCTTCGGGGAAGGGGCCTTTGGAGGCGTCTCGCTCGCCAGGGCATCTGAGCTCAGCGAATCCTTCGATGAGGACTGTCCGATGTGGGACCTCACCGGGCTATACGAAATATGGCGACAGTTAAAATTACTACATTCAAACAACCCCGGGCGCGTATGCGTGTTCGGATGTCGTATACTTACGACTTTTCCAGGGACTGGATCCTGGGATCCCACTCCGGGCTGCTATCAGCAGCCGTGGTGGATGCCTCTACGAGGGAACCTTTCCCCCTCTTTGGTGATTCGGCCTCCAGGGATGACGAAGTCGTCCTTTTCTTCCCACCCCCTGCGGAGGCTCGTCTTCCTCATTCTCCTCCTCTTTGTCTTCGGAAGAAGGATGGTCACTGGAGTCTTCAGATTTTGCGTCCGAAGCATCGCGACAATGGAGGCCACTCCGGGTCTTCTTGACCTTCTTGGAAGCCTCTTTCTTCGGCGCCTCGTAAGGCGCTGGGACCAGCATCTTCGTCAGAAGAGGTCTGGCCGGTTCCTCCGGCAGCGGGGCAGGACAGTGTATCCGCTCCACCTTTTTTATCCATCCCTGGGGTTATGATAAAGCATGATAAAAGTGTCTCCCTCAGGACATGCCAACTGAAGCATGGATGGACAGAGCATAGCAATAACTTACCGGACTTGCAGAGTAGGATAGTTGATACCCACGGTCCTCGGTGGAGCCCGACCATGATTTGCCGGACTTAAAGAGCACCTTCCAGATATCCTTGTGGGAGGAACCATAGAGGTCCCGGAGGGTCTGGTGCTCGGTTGGGTCATATTTCCACAAATTGCAGGCTCGACGCTGGCAAGGGATAGAGGGAGTCCTGGATTAGGGGGTATCCGGACAGCTGGACTGTGTACAACATCTGGACTATTGAAGCATGAAGATACAAGACTCAAGACTTCGGCCTGTGTCCGGATGGGACTTTCCTTGGCGTGGAAGGCAAGCTTGGCGATCCGGATATTATATTTCCTTCCTTGTAACCGACTCCATGTAAACCCTAGCCCTCTCCAGTGTCTATATAAACCGGAGAGGTTGGTCCTTAGAAGGCCGATCACAATTACAATCATACCATCATAGGCTAGCTCCTAGGGTTTAGTCTCTACGATCTCGTGGTAGATCTACTCTTGTACTACCCATATCATCAATATTAATCAAGCAGAAAGTAGGGTTTTACCTCCATCGAGAGGGCCCGAACCTGGGTAAACATCTGTGTCCCTTACTTCTTGTTACCATCAGCCTTAACGCACAGATCGGGACCCCCTACCCGAGATCCGCCGGTTTTGACACCGACATTGGTGCTTTCATTGAGAGTTCCTCTATGATGTCGCCACAAGGTTTGATGGCTCCTTCAATCATCATCAGCAACGTTGTCCAGGGTGAGGCTTTCCTCCCCAGGCAGATCTTCGTGTTCGGCGGCTTCACACTACGGGCTGATCCGCTCGGTCATCTGGAGCAGATCGTGTCAGGATCTACGGATAGTTATGATGAGCATGGCTTGGACCTGCCGTCAGACGATGCTCGGGATATTACCCTGGCAGAAGCCTCGGGTCTAAATCCGGGGCAGATTGCGTTGCCTAAGGACGGAGGGCTGGTCCCTGTCCCGCAGGCCATACCCTCGTTGGCGATAGAGCCAAACACAGGTCTCACCTCTGTGGGAACCTGTGACTCGGGACCCCCGGATTCATATCCGGATGTAGGTTCCAGTCCGCGCGTCCCCGAGACCGCCGATCCTGGCTGGGCTCCGGTGATGGAGTTCACCGCGGCGGACATCTTTCAGCATTCGCCCTTTGGCGACATACTAAACTCATTTAAAACCCTCTCTTTGACAGAGAATTTTGGGCCGAACTATGTAAGGCTCGAGTGGGAAGCAGGCGACGAAGAAATTCGTTACCCACCCACCACCCACTTGATAGCCACGGTTGATGACTTAACCGACGTGCTGGACTTCGACTCCGAAGGCATCGACGATATGGATGACGATGCAGGAGAAGACTCAGAATCTACGGGGTACCGGATTCCCGCCTCGTCACACGACATATACATGGTGGATACGCCCAAGGAAGGCGACGGTAACAATCCGGAGGATAACACCCCCGGGCAAAAACCAAAGCGATGGTGCAGACGCCGTTCTAAATCCAGCAACAGTAACAACATCGGCAAGAGCGCCAGAAGAATGGATACTCTGGTCAACCCTGAAGGCAATAACGACCAAACAGAACTAGCGATGGAGCAGGACGAACCAGGTCACGCCGAACATAGTCCGGAGCGTACGCCCGAAGAAAACAATCCAGAAGGACGAGTTCATCAAACCGGCCCAGGACAAGAATATAGTCCGAATGACAACGCATTTGTCATTCCAGAAGAACGCATGGAACGAGAGAACCTCGACAGAAAGCTTATGGCCACAGCGAGAAGTCTGAAGAAGTAGAAGCAACGGCTTAAAGCCACACAGGAAACACTCAATCGCAGATGGAACAAAGTGCTAGACACTGAAGAAAGATATGGCGACGATCGCCATACAAAGAGCTACCCAAAACGCAAGCTACTGCCAGAATTCGACGACGAGGCCGTTCCACCAAAGAATAACACGACCAGGAGACCAGGAGTACCACTTCATAACCGCAATAAATCAGCTACCGAAGACGCCCACGATCTATGTGAGCACCTGGAAAGAAAACTGGCGCAGCTAGATCCATCTACGAATCTAAAGGACACACCCCGGCGGGGGGGCATGGTCGTAAAAACAATTATGACAACCAAACACCAGTTTGGAATAAACACCGAACACAACAACAGCTGACGACGTGCCACATCGCATCTAGATACAGAGGGGCTGCTCAACTCCTGTGCTTTACTGATGAAGTACTGGACCATGAATTCCCACAGGGCTTTAAACCTGTAAACATAGAGGCATACGATGGAACGACAGACCTAGGGGTCTAGATCAAGGACTTTATCCTCCACATACACATGGCTCGTGGGGATGACCTCCACGCCATCAAATACCTTCCGCTCAAACTGAAGGGACCAGCTCAGCACTGGTTGAAAAGCATCCCCGAAAATTCGATCGGGAGCTGGGAGGAACTAGAGGACGCTTTCAGGGCCAATTTTCAAGGGACCTATGTCCGGCCTCCGGATGCTGACGATTTAAGTCACATAATCCAACAACCCGGAGAGTCCACCCACAAGCTTTGGAACAGATTCCTCACTAAGAAGAATCAAATCATTGACTGTCCGGATGTTGAAGCCTTAGTGGCATTCAAACATAGCATCCGTGACGAGTGGCTCGCCAGACACCTCGGCCAAGAAAAGCCAAGGACAATGGCAGCCCTAACAAGCCTTATGACCCGCTTTTGCACGGGAGAAGATAGCTGGCTAGCTCGTAAAGGCACCAGCGACCCCAGCACATCCGAAAAAAGGGATGGCAACGGGAAGCCACGGCGTAATAAAAATAAACGCCAAAACAAGGAAGATAGCCCGGACAACACAACGGTTCATGCCGGATTCAGGGGCTCTCGACCTAACCA
Source organism: Triticum aestivum (assembly GCF_018294505.1). NCBI lineage: Eukaryota > Viridiplantae > Streptophyta > Magnoliopsida > Poales > Poaceae > Triticum > Triticum aestivum. The sequence continues at coordinate 370,450,339 of NC_057804.1, read as the reverse complement.
GCAAAATAAGCAATCTAAAGGCAGTAAGGAAGGACCGTCCGGTCTAAACAAAGTTCTGGACAGACTATGCCAAATTCATGGCACTTCCGACAAACCTGCAAACCACACGCACAGAGAGTGCTGGGTCTTCAAGCAGGCCGGCAAACTAAACGCCAAACACAAGGAAAGGGAAACACCAAGTGAAGACGAGGATGAACCTCGCCAGCCGAACACTGGGGGGCAGAAAAAATTCCCGCCAGAGGTTAAAACGGTGAACATGATCCACACGACTCGCACATCCTTGGGGAGGCACGAACGCGCCCATAAAGACGCGCGCGATATAGATCCCATCGTACCCACACCTAACTACTGGCTGTCTTGTTCGATCACTTTTGATCGCCTGGACGGCCGAACTAGTATTCGGCGTGAAGGATCAAACGCCTTGGTACTTGACCCAATAATCGACGGATACCATCTCACTCATGTCCTCATGGATGACGACAGCAGTCTCAATTTAATATATGATGACATTGTCCGCAGGATGGGGATAGACTCATCCAGAATCAGCAAGATCAACACCACCTTTGAAGGGGTGATACCAGGCGTTGAAGCTTATAGCAGGGGCTTCGTCATACTGGAGGTAACATTCGGCTCTCCAGGCAACTCCAGAAGCGAAGAACTAGTCTTCATCATCGCACCCTTCCAAAGCAGCTATCAAGCATTGCTTGGAAGAATGGCCTTCGCCCGCTTCAACGCATTGCCGCACTATGGCTATCTTACACTTAAGATGCCCGGTCCTCGCAGCGTCATCACCGTTAGCGGAATAACAGAGCGCTTTTCGCGCGCAGAGGAACACGCGACGGCCCTAACGGCCGGACTATAAGCGGCCTCTAACAAAAATATACCGGGTCATTAAGACCACGAACACGGTTAGACGAGTCCGGCAGCCCATATTAAACCAGGGCACTATATATGTAATCCTATAGTGGACACCAGGGGCTAATAATAAAGCTCCACACTCGGCTCAACCTTATTGGAAGGCCAGCATCTTATATTTTCTACTATCCATCGCATACTTACGTTGCACTCTCCTATGAGATTCCCTTTTCTGCAGACAACGTTCGCGCGATACCCTTCCAGGATGCGGCACAACAAAGACAAAGGCGCAGACGTGCAGCAGGGCCCCGTTCAACATGTTTCTTTTTAGATTAAGCCCCTGTGAAAACCTTTTCTATTGCCTCTTGTTGTTTCATCATCCCATGGGTTCCATACCCACAGAGGATACTGCCGTTTTTGGCATTTCGCCACGACAGATTAACGCACGTACCTGGAAATACAGGGTTTATAATGAATGGGCATTCTTGAGCCCATCATCTATTATAAAGTCCGAATACCTTCGGGAGTGTTCGGCGTCACGAGTTTGGCCTTATATGCATCAGCTCCGAATCATGTCTTTGGTCAAATGTTGGGTTTGCCCGGCTCCTGGGTTTGCCGCCTTACGTTTTGTCATAATCGGCTAAGGTAGCCAAAGGAGAACTACTGCGATTGTGCCCTGGTTATTCCGGATGAGCACCTCAGTAGAGAAAGCCAAAAACTGACCGTCATGATACAGCGAGAGACTGGTCAACCACTCGACGACTCACCAGAATCTTTAGGATTCCTCCGCATTAACGGAGGGCCATTTTCCAGCCAGGTACATACGCGCCCGTATTCAGATGCACGCAAAGGTACTATAGGCTACATAGTAGCCCCAACGTTAGAATCCCGCAGCTAAGTGAAAGTGTTACAGCTATATAGTCCGGTTGCCTAGTTCGACGTGCGATCACCTCCTTGCCGGACCAAGACGTTGGAAAAACAGTGATTAAGCACATTTTTTCACGAACACCCCCGCATTGTATGCATGGGGGCTGAAGCCAACGACTGCTATCTTTCGGATTACCCCCCCCCCCCACACACACACACACACACACATATATATATATATATATATATATAAACGTCCGCACAGGGGACACAATCATATTTTCAGACAAAAGTTATAAATATAACCTTCTAATCATAATGTTTTTACAATGATTTGAATCATCACTCAAAGAGGAGATTCTTCGGGCACTGCGCCTCTATCAGATGGGCACCCTCCGTGACCTGCGCCAAGTAGTGCCCGACCGGATACTGGCCCCCCACTGGATCCAGAGACGCTACCATAGTGGCATCCATATCCATCCAATACGCTTTAACGCGGGCAAGGGCCATCCGTGCACCCTCTATGCATGCTGGCCTCCTCATGGCATCGATCTGAGGCACGGCCCCAAGGAACTGTTGCACCAAACCAAAGTAACTGTCCAACTTAGGCCCCTTCGGCCAAAGATGGTCTGTTACAGACCGCATTGCAAGACCGGACAACCTATGAAGCTCCGCCACAGCGGCCATCCTATCACTTAATGGCAACGGGCGAGTGGGAGCATTGAACTGCGACCAGAAAAGCTTCTCCACCTCCTTCTCACCCTGATCTTTGAAGAACTCCACAGCATCAGCCGTACTCTTGCCAGGTCCGCGTATGCGTTAGGCGAGCTCCAGCGTCCATCCAGGGGAGCATACTTTGGATCGAAGAACTTCGTCCGCAGCAAATAGGAGCCTCCAGCCGCGATCTTACCGGCTTGTTGAAGCTCCTCCCGCACACTTCTGAGCTCGGTCCGTATTTCCTTGGTGGCATTAAGTGCCTTGCCCAGGTCAGCCGATTTATCCTCATGCTCCTTTTTCAGGAGCTCATACCGGTCAGCGGCATTTTTTAACTCGATAGCCATTTCGGCTACCTTTTCCTCGCTTCGGCGATGAGCAGCCTGTTCGGCTCTCAATTCCTCGGCCGCCTTTAGGGCAGCCGCATGGCTCAGCCGGGCTTGTTCCTTGGCTAGAGCAAATTCTGCCCTCAGGGCCTCGACGGCAGCAGCACCATCTGCAGTCCGAACACATTACATTACTATATGCCACCTCAAATATTTTCCTATGCAGGAAAGACAGGACACATACCTTGCGATTTATCCAGCCGCTCATTCATTAGAGTGATATCGGCATCAACCGAACCAATTTGCCTCGTCAAGTCGGTCACTTCAATGGACGGTTCGAAGGCCGGACCCACAGGTACCTGCACATATTCACAACATAAATCTTTGGTTTATGATCCCCCGTTTGCCGCCTAAGGTGGGCAACCAGAGTCTCAGGGGCTACTGTCTATATGGAGCACACCTAGCACGTGCCTCACAATTAAAGAAACGGTGGATTCTCCATTACATACCTCAAAGCCTCTGAGCAGGCTTGTGAATGTTCATTCAAACTGCTCGTAGCGGATGAAATCTTCTTAAACACCGCGCTCATTAATGAGCGGTTCTCCTCTGAGAGCGCAGCTCGCTCCAGCAAGCCCATTAGCACGTCCGGCCAGACATCGAACTACGCCGGACTCCTCCCATCGCCCCCCGTTCTAGCCAAGCGCTCCGGGTGCAGGGTGGCTGACGAATGGACTGCTGGTTTCGGCAGATCCGGACTCCTCTGTGACGAAACCTCGGTGTCGCCCGCCTCATGAGTCGGAGAAGGGGGTGGGGTCTCGCTCTCCATCATCTCCGGAGGAAGGTCCCCTAAAGACGAACCCTGTTGAGAGGAGCTGCTGGCCGTACTGCAAAAATTGGAATCCTGGTTACTGACCAAGGAGGAACGCAGTACCTTCGGATCGTAGATTGACTTACAGCTCGATGGAGGGCTGGCCCGTTGGCGGGCATGGTGTGGTGAGGGTGCCTGTCGGGGCAAGGCCCCCTGGGGATGCCTTTCTCCCCAATTTGGGCATCTCTGCCTCCAAATCTTTGGAGGCGGCCCTCTTCTTCCCGCGCGGGGAGGAGGCCTCGACCTCTCCTCCCTGACTATCCTCCTTGGGTGAGGTAGAAACTCCCCCAGTTCAGATGCGTAGCATGTGGGGTTCGGATTTTTCATCCCTCCCCTCGCCTTTCCCCGAGGGCATCCTGCTGAGTACTCGGTCAAGCATCTTGGCCATGGTGGGAGCGGGCGAGCCTTCGGGAAGTGGCACCGGACACCTGATTCTCTCCGCCTTGCTGAGCCATTCCTAGACGCGGATGATGTTCAGAATAAACAATCATGATAAATACAAAAACGGGGTGTCCGGTTTCAAGGCTGCTTAGTGAAGTGTCTAGGTGATTACAGCTTCGGCCCTCATCCTCGGTGGTGTCCGGACACGTTACTTTCTGTCCGAAGAATAATTTGCACATCTCTTCAAGCTTCAGGCCGAAGAAGTGCTTGACAGTCTGCGGACCCTCTGGATTGAACTCCCACATCCGGAGAGGCTGGCGTTGGCACGGCAACATCCGACGGATCAACATCACTTGCATTATGCTGACGAGATTAACGTCCCTTGCAACAAGCTCCCAGATGCGATTCTGCAGTACTGGTATATCACCAGCGGGTCCCCAATTCCGCACTACGTCTGTCCAAGACGCCAACTGTGATGGAGGGCCTGAGCGAAACTCGGGGGCAGCCGCCCACTTTGTGCCTCTGGGAGCCGTGACATAAAACCACCTCCGCTGCCATACATCGGATACTTCTGGAAAAGAACCCTCCGGCCATGGGGCGTCGGCGTTTCTACTTATTACGGCACCTCCGCACACCACATGTCACCCCCCGATCATCTTCGGCTTCACATTAAAGGTCTTGAGCCATAAGCCAAAGTGCGGGGTGATGTGGAGAAAAGCCTCGCACACGATAATGAATGACGAGATATGGAGGATAGCGTCCAGAGCCAGATCACGAAAATCCAATCCATAATAGAACATGAGCCCCCTCACGAAGAGATTGAGGGTGAAACCCAAGCCACGGAGGAAGTGTGGGACGAAAACAACACACTCATTGGGCTCCAGCATGGGGATGACTTGCCCTGGAGCAGGAAGCCTGTGCTGGATATTTGCGGTTAGGTATCCGACCTCCCTAAGCTTTGCTATGTCCTTCTCCTCAATCGAGGAGGCGACCCACCGGCCTTGAGGATCAGATCTGGACATATTGGTGGATTCCGGAGGGGTGGAGCTTAGGTTTTGGGTGTTAGAACTCAAGGTGTGAGAAGGCGCGATGAAGGTGAAGAAAGAGGCGTAGGTCTCGACCCCTTTATAAAGAGGGTGAATATCAAGAGTCCCCGGTGTGGCCATTTGAGGCTTATCTAAAAAGACACGGGGTAATACCAACATCTGTTGTGGGGTCATGCACACTCATATTGACGGAAAATCCCGTAATAAAAGGGACACGATCTCTGCCTCGACAGGACGTGCCAATAAAACTGCCTCGTAACACAAGTCACTATGGGGTAGGAGACGTCGGTTCACGTTGGACCAAGCCACGATGCAAGGGAACAACACACGAAGATTGCCAGCAAATCAGATCTGTACCATACAAAGATCACCTTGCAGATCCGGACACGGTCTACGTGTTTGATAAACACTTTGGAGTATTCGAAGGAGGAACCCGCCTTGCAATGCCGAAGACAATACTGCGCGCCGGAATCATCATCATTGAAGCCTGGTTCAGGGGCTACTGAGGGAGTCCTGGATTAGGGGGTATCCGAACAGCCAGACTGTGTACAACGTCCGGACTATTGAAGCGTGAAGATACAAGACTCAAGACTTCGGCCTGTGTACGAATGGGACTTTCCTTGGCGTGGAAGGCAAGCTTGGCGATCCAGATATTATATTTCCTTCCTTGTAACCGACTCCATGTAAACCCTAGCCCTCTCCGGTGTCTATATAAACCAGAGAGGTTGATCCTTAGAAGGCCGATCACAGTTACAATCATACCATCATAGGCTAGCTCCTAGGGTTTAGCCTCTACGATCTCGTTGTAGATCTACTCTTGTACTACCCATATCATCAATATTAATCAAGCAGGAAGTAGGGTGTTACCTCCATCGAGAGGGCCCGGACCTGGGTAAACATCTGTGTCCCTTACTTCTTGTTACCATCAACCTTGACGCACAGATTGGGACCCCCTACCCAAGATCCGCCGGTTTTGACACCGACAGGGACCAGGCGAACTAACATCACCTGGACTATGTCGACGAGTTTGACATCCTTGTCGACCACACTCTGGACGCGCTTTTGGAGCAGTGACAGCTCATCGGACGAGGACCAGTTCAGGCCCTTCTTGGGCCAGGACTTGAGCCGTAGTGGGGCTCCGAATCTGAACTCAGGAGCTGCAGCCCACTTTTTGCCGCGCGGTTCGGTGATATAGAACCACTGCTGCTGCCACTCCTTGACGGAGTCATTGAAGGCGCCCATCGGCCATACAACCTTGGGCATCTTGCTCACCATGGCGCCGCCGCACTCGGCGTGCTCGCCGCTCACCACCTTGGGCTTCACATTGAAAATCTTTAGCCATAGGCCGAAGTGAGGCAAAATTCGGAGAAAAGCCTTGCACACGACGATGAACGTCGAGATATTAAGGAAAGAATTGGGGGACAAATCATGAAAGTCAATCCCATAATAATACATGATACCACGAACGGATCGGTGGAGGGGAAACCCGAGCCCGCAGACAAAATGAGGAAGAAACATGACCCTCTCGTGGGGCTCCGGAGTAGGGACTATCTGTCCCGCCGGTGGAAGACGGTGGCCGATATTTTTGTCCAGGTACCCGGCCTCTCGGAGCCTCTTGATATCTTTCTCCTGGACGGTAGAGTCCATCCATTTGCCTCCTACTCTAGATCTGGACATCTTCGGAGAACCTCTCTTCGGTGGAGAAGAAGAGTGCTTGGGCGCTAAGGCTCAAGCAAAGGGGAATGGACTAGCAGAGGGAAAGGGCGTGAGTAAAAAGGAAGAGACCTTATCTCTTTATAGAGGCGGTAAAAGCTTTTGCGCCTCCCTACTTGCCTGGTAGAACCCGCTCGTTCTCCACTCGCCGCGGTTAGCGATGCGTTTGGATTACCCGTACCCGTATTGATGAGGATCCCGCAATAAGGGGACACGATCTCTACTTCGGTGGGACATGCAGAGGAAACCGCCTTGCGATATGCACTGAGGCTGGTTGTGGGAAAACGATTCGAATAATGGCTCGACCATAGTACCATGTCGCTTTATCTAAAATTGCCAGCAGATCAGATTTATGCTATGCTCTCTACGGCGGTATGTGAAGATCATCTTACAGATCCAGACACGATCCAAGTATTCGATAATCATTTTGGATTTTTCGGAGAAGGAACCCGCCTTGCAATGCCGAGGACACACTGTGCGCCGGACTCATAGTCAATGAAGCCTGGTTCAGGGGCTACTGAGGGAGTCCTGGATTAGGGGGTATCCGGACAGCTGGACTATATACTTTGGCCGGACTGTTGGAGCGTGAAGATACAAGACTCAAGACTCCGTCCCGTGTTCGGATGGGACTCTCTTTTGCGTGGACGACAAGCTTGGCGATCCAGATATTATATTTCCTTCCTTGTAACCGACTCCATGTAAACCCTAGCCCTCTCCGGTGTCTATATAAACTGGAGGGTTTTAGTCCGGAGAGAGAGAATCATAATCATCATAGGCTAGATTCTAGGGTTTAGCCTCTATGATCTCGTGGTAGATCAACTCTTGTACTACTCATATCATCAATATCAATCAAGCAGGAAGTAGGGTTTTACCTCCATTGAGAGGGCCCGAACCTGGGTACACATTGTGTCCCTTGCCTCCTGTTACCATTAGCCTAAGACACACAGATCAGGACCCCCTACCCGAGATCCGCCGGTTTTGACACCGACAACATCTACGCCAAGTCAAGACGTACCAAGTACCCATCATAAAACTCTCATCTCTTGAATTAAATTATTCGCCATTTGCCTCTCGTTTTCCTCTTCCCCGCTTCTAAAATGATTTTCAAAAAGATTCGCCCTTTTCTTTGCCTTTTTCTTCGCCTTTCTTCCGTTCATCTTCTTCATTTGCCGTTTGTGTGCTCTTGTGTTGGATTGCTTGCTTTGTCATGATGGCTCGAGAGAATAAAAAATTGTGTGATTTTTTGAACACTAATAACAATGATTTTATTAGTACTCCGATTCCTCCCGCCACTAGTGTGGAATCTTATGAAATTAATGCCGCTTTGCTAAATCTTGTTATGAAAGATCAGTTTTCCGGCCTTCCTAGTGAAGATGACGCATCCCCTCTAAATAGTCTCATGAGTTGTGCGGTATGCAAAAGAAGAAAGATGTGGATAATGATATTGTTAAATTTAAGCTATTTCCGTTGTCACTTAGAGATCGTGCTAAAACTTGGTTTTCATCTTTGCCTAAAAATAGGATCGATTCATGGAATAAGTGTAAAGATGCGTTTCTTTCCAAGTATTTTCCTCCCGCTAAGATCATCTCCCTTAGGAATGATATTATGAATTTTAAGCAACTTGATCATGAACATGTTGCACAATCTTAGGAAAGGATGAAATTTATGATATGAAATTGCCCTACTCATGGTTTGAATTTGTGGATGATTATACAAAAAAATTATGCCAGATTGAATTTTGCTTCTAGAAATATTTTAGATTCGGCCGCGGGAGGTACTTTTATGGAAATTACTTTAGGAGAAGCTTCTAAACTCCTAGACAATATTATGGTTAATTATTCTCAATGGCACACCAAAACATCTTCCACTAATAAAAAAGTGCATGTAATTGAAGAGATTAATGTTTTGAGTGGAAAGATGGATGAACTTATGAAATTATTTGCTAGCAAGAGTGCTTCTATTGATCATAATGATATGCCTTTGTCTCCTTTGATTGAGAATAATAATGAATCTATGGATGTGAATTTTGTTGGTAGGAACAATTTTGGTAAGAATGCGTATAGAGGTAATTTTAATCCTAGGTCGTTCCCTAGTAATTCCTCTAATAATTATGGTAATTCCTACAACAATTCTTATGGAAATTATAATAAGATGCCCTCTGATTTTGAGAATAGTGTTAAAGAATTTATGAGCACGCAAAAGAATTTCAATGCTTTGGTTGAAGAAAAATTGCTTAAGATTGATGATTTGGCTAGGAACGTGGATAGAATTTCTCTTGATGTTGATTTTTTGAAAATTAGATCTATTCCACCCAAGCATGATATCAATTAATCTCTAAAATCTATGAGAATCTCCATTGATGAGTGCAAAGAAAGAACCGCTAAGATGCGTGCTAAACGAGATTGGTTTGTAAAAGCGTGTTATTCTAGTTTCCATGAAAATAATGATGCAGATCTTAAAGTAATTCATGTGACTCCTATTGAATGTTTGTTTTCCAATATAAATCTTGATAAATATGGGACTGTAGATGAGTCAACTTTAGTTAAAAGGTGTCCCAATGATTCGTAGTTCTTAGATCTTGATGCAAAAATTGATAAAAGTGGGATTGAGAGGTGAAAACTTTAATTAGCAATGAACCCACTCTTTTGGATTTCAAGGAATATAATTATGATAATTGTTCTTTAATTGATTTTATTTCCTTGTTCCAATCCATGTTGAATTCTCCTCATGCTTATGATCAAAACAAAGCTTTTACTAAACATATCGTTGATGCTATGATGAAATCTTTTGTAGAAAAGCTTGAATTGGAAGATTCTATCCCTAGAAAACTTTATGATGAGTGGGAACCTACTATTAAGATTAAGGTTAAAGATTATGAGTTCCATGCCTTGTGTGATATGGGTGCTAGCGTTTCCACGATTCCAAAAACTTTATGTGATGTGTTAGGTTTCCGTGAATTTGATGATTGTTCTTTAAATTTGCATCTTGCGGATTCCACTATTTAGAAACCTATGGGAAGGATTAATGATGTTCTTATTGTTGCAAATAGTAATTGTGTGCCCATAGATTTCATTGTTCTTGATATAGATTGCAATTCTACATGTCCTATTATTCTTGGTAGACCTTTCCTTACAATGATTGGTGCAATTATTGATATGAAAGAAGGAAGCATTAGATTTCAATTTCCGTTAAGGAAGGGCATGGAACACTTTTCTAGAAAGAAAATTAAGTTGACATATGAATCTATTATGAGAGCTACTTATGTATTGTATACCAAAGATGACAATACCTAGATCTATTCGTGTTTTTATGCCTAGCTAAGGGCGTTAAACAATACCACTTGTTGGGAGGCAACCCAATTTTATTTTTGTTCTTTTCTTTTGCTCCTGTTTTGCTTTGAATAATTAATATAGACTCTGGTTATATGTGGTTTTATGTTTTAATTAGTGTTTGTGCCAAGTAAGACCTTTGGGATGACTTACGGTGATAGTTGTTTTGATCTTGCTGAAAACAGAAACTTTTGCACCCAGTAAAATACTTTTCATAATTCACAAAAGCTCGATATTGATCTGATTCTTTTTGCACAAGATTGTTACACAAATTTCCCAGGTTTTCCTATTTGTTCAGAATTTTTTGAGTTACAGAAGTATTCTAAGTTTCCAGATTTCTATAGACTGTTCTGTTTTTGACAGATTCTGTTTTCTATGTGTTGTTTGCTTATTTTGATGAATCTATGGGTAGTATCGGGGGGTATGAACCATTGAAAAGTTGGAATACAATAGATATTACACCAATACAGATAAATAATGAGTTCAAAACAGTACCAAAGTTGTGATTTATTTTCTTATACTAACAGAGCTTATAAGATTTTCTGTTGAGTTTTGTGTTGTGAATTTTTCAAGTTTTGGGTAAGGTTTTGATGGACTATGGAATAAGGAGTGGAAAGAGCCTAAGATTGGGTATGCCCAATGCACCCCAAGGTAATATTAGAGGACAACCAAGATCCTAAGCTTGGGGATGCCCCGGAAGGCATCCCCTCTTTCGTCTTCGTCTATCGGTAACTTTACTTGAGGCTATATTTTCATTCACGACATGATATGTGTTTTTCTTGGAGCATCTTGTATGATTTGAGTATTTGATTTTCAGTTTGCCACAATCATCCTTGCTGTACACACCTTTTGAGAGGGACACACATGAATTGTGATTTATTGGAATACTCTACGTGCTTCACTTATATCTTTTGAGATAGGCAATCATGCTCTAGTGCTTCACTCATATCTTTTTAGAGCACGGCTGTGGTTTTATTTTATAGAAATTGTTGAACTCTCATGCTTCACTTATATTATTTTGAGAGTCTTTTTAAACAGCATGGTAATTTGCTTTGGTTATAAATTTAGTCCTAATATGATAGGCATCCAAGAGGGATATAATAAAAAGTTTCATATAAGATGCATTGAATACTATGAGAAGTTTGATTCATTATGATTGTTTTGAGATATAAAGATGGTGATATTAGAGTCATGCTAGTGAGTAATAGTGAATTGGAGAAATACTTGTGTTGAGGTTTGTGATTCCCGTAGCATGCACGTATGGTGAACTATTATGTAACGAAGTTGGAGCATGATTTATTTATTGATTGTCTTCCTTGTGAGTGGCGGTCGGGGACGAGTGGTGGTCTTTTCCTACCAATCTTTCCCCTAGGATCATGCGCGTAGTACTTTGTTTTGATAACTAATATATTTTTTGCAATAAGTATGTGAGTTGTTTCTGACAAATGTTGAGTCCATGGATTATACGCACTCTCACTCTTCCACCATTGCTAGCCTCTCTAGTGCCGCAGAACTCTCGCCGGTACCATACACCCACCATATACCTTCCTCAAAACAGGAACCATACCTACCTATTATGGCATTTCCATAGCTATTATGAGATATATTGCGATGCAACTTTCCAACGTTCTGTTTATTATGACACGCTTCATCATTGTCATATTGCTTTGCATGATCATGTAGTTGACATCGTATTTGTGGCAAAGCCACCTTTCATAACTCTTTCATACATGTCACTCTTGAGTCATTGCACATCCCGGTACACCGTCGGAGGCATTCATATAGTCATATCTTGTTCTAAGTATCGAGTTGTAATTCTTGAGTTGTAAGTAAATAAAAGTGTGGTGATCTTAATTATTAGAGCTTTTTCCCATGTGAGGAAAGGATGATGGAGACTATGATTCCCCACAAGTCGGGATGAGACTCCGGACGAAAAAAAGAGGCCAAAAAAGGGAGAAGGCCCAAAATAAAAAATGAGAGAAAAGAGAAAAAGGGCAATGTTACTATCCTTTTGCCACACTTGTGCTTCAAAGTAGCACCATGATCTTCATGATAGAGAGTCTCCTATGTTGTCATTTCCATATACTAATGGGAATTTTTCATTATAGAACTTGGTTTGTATATTCCAATGATGGGCTTCCTCAAATTGTCCTAGGTCTTCGTGAGCAAGCGAGTTGGATGCACACCCACTTAGTTTCTTTTGAGCTTTCATAAACTTATAGCTCTAGTGCATCCGTTGCATGGCAATCCCTACTCACTCACATTGATATATATTGATGGGCATCTCCATAGCATGTTGATATGCCTAGTTGATGTGAGACTATCTACCTCTTTTTCTCTTCTCCACAACCACCATATTCTATTCCATCTATAGTGTTATGTCCATGGCTCACGCACATGTACTGCGTGAAAGTTGAAAAAGTTTGAGAACAGCAAAAGTATGAAACAATTGCTTGGCTTGTCTCGGGGTTGCGGATGATTTGAATATTTTGTGTGATGAAGATGGAGCATAGCTAGACTATGATTTTGTAGGGATAACTTTCTTTCGCCATGTTATTTTGAGAACACATAATTTCCTTGTTAGTATGCTTGAAGTATTATTATTTTTATGTCAATATTGAACATTTGTTTTGAATCTTATGGATCTGAACATTACTGCCACAATAAAGATAAATTACATGGATAAATATGTTAGGTAGCATTTCACATCAAATTTTTTGTTTTTATCATTTACCTACTCGAGGACGAGCGGGAATTAAGCTTGGGGATGCTTGATACATCTCCAACGTATCTATAATTTTTTATTGTTCCATGCTATTATATTATCTGTTTTGGATGTTTTATATTCATTAATATGCAATTTTATATTATTTTTGGGACTAATCTATTAACCTAGAGCCCAGTGCCAGTTTCCGTTTTTTCCTTGTTTTTGAGCCTCGCAGAAAAAGGAATACCAAACGGAGTCCAAACGGAATAAAACCTTCGCGATGATTTTTCTTGGACCAGAAGATACCCAGGAGACTTGGAGATCAAGTTGGAAGATCCACGAGGCGGCCACAGGGGGAGGGCGCGCCCACGGGGTAGGGCACGCCCCTGCCTTATGGGCCCCTCGTTATTCCCCTGACCTAATTCTTCGTCCTATATATTCACATATATCCCCAAACCACCAGAAGCATCCACGAAAACACTTTTCCACCACCGCAACCTTATGTTCCTGTGAGATACCATCTAGGGGCCTTTTCCAGCATCCTGCCGGAGGGGGATTCAATTACGGAGGGCTTCTACATCAACTCTATTGCCCTTCCAATGAAGCGTGAGTAGTTTACCTCAGACCTAGGGGTCCATACCTAGTAGCTAGATGGCTTCTTCTCTCTCTTTGATTCTTAATACCATGTTCTCCTCGATGTTCTTGGAGATCTATCCGATTTATTCTTCTTTTGTGGTGTGTTTGTCGAGATCCGATGAATTGTGGATTTATGATAAGCTTATCTATGAGTATTATTTGAATCTTCTCTAAATTCTTATATGCATGATTTGATATCTTTGTAATTCTCTTCGAACTATCGGTTTAGTTTGGCCAACTAGATTGGTTTTTATTGCAATGGGAGAAGTGCTTAGCTTTGGGTTCAATCTTGTGGTGCCCTTTCCTAGTGACAGTAGGGGCAGCAAGGCACATATTGTATTGTTACCATCGAGGATAAAATGATGGGGTTTACGTCATATTCTTAAGTTTATTCCTCTACATCATGTCATCTTACTTAATGTGTTACTCTGTTCTTCATGAACTTAGTACTCTAGATGCAGATAGGAGTCGGCCGATGTGTGGAGTAATAGTAGTAGATGCAGAATCGTTTCGGTCTACTTGACACGGACGTGATGCCTATATTTCATAATCATTTCCTTAGATATCGTCATAACTTTGTGCTTTTCTATCAATTGCTCAACAGTAATTTGTTCACCCACCATATTATTTGCTATCTTGAGGGAAGCCACTAGTGAAACCTATGGCCCCCGGGTCTGTTTCCCATCATATTAGTTTCCAATCTACTATTTTGCAATCTTTTACTTTCCGATCTATAAACCAAAAATACCAAAATATTTACTTCATCTTATGTTTAGTTTCATCTAGCTCTATTAGATCTCACTTTTGCAAGTGACCGTGAAGGGATTGATAATGCCTTTATCGCGTTGGGTGCAAGTTGTTTGATTGTTTGTGCTGGTATTGGTGATTTGTGCGTTGTCTCCTACTGGATTGATACCTTGGTTCTCAAACTAAGGGAAATACTTATCTCTACTTTGCTGCATCACCCTTTCCTCTTCAAGGGAAAAACCAACACAAGCTTCAGAAGTAGCAACATCCCTTATAAGAAACCTCCTAGTCAATGCTTTTATGAATTTGACAATTACATTATATGAAGCAAGATCATTTCAATGCCTATGTTATGAAACAATTAAAGCAAAATTCTGATATGATTGCTCACTTGAGTGACCGGTTATTTAGAATCACTAATGATGTTAGAGGAGTAGGAAAACATGCTTCTATGGTTCAAACTCAGTTAGAACAAGTTGCAAAATCCCAATGTGAGTACTAAAATGAAATGAATAATAATATAAATGAGCATCTTGTTAGAGTAATGACTAGAGGAGGTAGAATGACTCAGGAGCCACTCTATCCTGAAGGTCACCCTAAAAGAACTGAACAAGACTCTCAAAGAATCATTGTTGATGAACATAGTGCTTCTAAAAAGAAAAAGAAAAAGAAAAATGATAGGACTTTGTATACTTCTAGTGAACCTGAGGTAGAAAAACCTTCTAATGATGATAATGATATCTCTATGTCTGATGCGGAAACTCAATCTGGTAATCAACATTCACCTAGTGATAATGAAAATGACAATGATGATGTTCATGTATATGCTCAACTAGTCAATGATAAAGAACCAGATAATGATGTTGAAATAGAACATGTTGTTGATCTTCATAATCCACCTTTTAGAAATAAACTTTATGATAAGTGAGACTTTGTTGCTAGAAAACATGGTAAAGAAAGAGAACCATGGGTTCAGAAACCCATGCCCTTTCCACCTAAAACATCCAAGAAAAAAGACGAGGAAGAATTTGAACGCTTTGTTGAAATGCTTAGGCCGGTCTTTTTGCGTACTCGTTTGATTGATATTTTAAAGATGGCCCCTTATGCTATATATGAAAGATATAGTCACTAATAAAAGAAAATAGATGAAGCTGAATTCTCCACCATGCTTGCTAACTATTCTTTTAAAGATGGAGTACCTAAGAAACTAGGAGGTCCAGGAATACCAACTATACCATGTTCCATCAAAAGAAGTTATGTCAAAACTCTCTTTATACAAAAGACTTGATTTGAATAAAGTCACACCTACTGATATATCATTAGAAATGGCTGACAAATCAACTGCCATACCTATCGGTGTCTATGAGGATGTGCCTGTTGTGGTTGCAAATGTTACTATCTTGACAGACTTTGTTATACTTGATATGCCTGAGGACGACAACATGTCGATTATTCTTGGTAGACCAATTTTGAACACTGCAGGGGTTGCTATTGATTGCAACAAAAGCAAGGTCACTTTTCATATCAATGGTAATGAGCATATGGTGCACTTTCCGAAGAAAGAATTTCAAGTGAATGGTGTTAATGTTATTGAAAAAACTCCGATAATTACTACTCGAAGTTTTCAACTCCCTCTACCCACTGTCAGAAAGAAATATGAAACACTTATTGTTGGGGAGATGCATATCCCCGTTGAGGTTACTTAGTGTTTTACGGAAGTTCATCGGGTTCATGCTAATCAAAAGTGGTTGTTAATAAGACTTGATCAACCTTATTAATGGATTATTATCAAGAGGCATGTGGTCGATGAATTTAGTTAGCACAACTTTCTGTACCCACTTTATATTTTCTGTTATTTTTAGTTAAATACAATAAAAAGGCATGAATATCCTGTTTTCTGAATTATCTATGCAATAAAAAATGCCCAAAAATGAAAGTGCTCAGAATGACCTGAAATTTTGACACGATTGTTTTATGAATATTTGAGAATTTTTGGTACTGAAAACACCACAGCGGGGTGCCCCAGGTGCCCACTAGGCACCAGGGCGCGCCACACCCACTTGGCACGCTGATACATCTCTCGCGTATCTACTTTTCCTAACGCTTTTGCTCTTGTTTTGGACTCTAATTTGCATGATTTTATAGAGGTTGTGCCCACCTAGTGGCCCCGCAGACCCTGACTTCGACTCTATAAAATCCTATTTTTGGAGAATAAATCAGGGAGAAAGAATTATCATGTTTCACGACACGGAACCGCCGCCACCTCCTATTCTTCATCGGGAGGCCAGATATGGAGTCCGTTCAGGGCTCCGGAGAGGGGAATCTTTGATCTTCGTCATCACCAACCTTTCTCCATTGCCAATTCCATGATGCTCCCCATCGGGAGTGAGTAATTCCTTTGTAGGCTCGTTGGTCGGTGACGAGTTGGATGCGATTCATCATGTAATCAGCTAGTTTTGTTAGGGCTTGATCCCTAGTATCCATTATGTTCTGAGATTGATGTTGTTATGACTTTGCCATGCTTAATGCTTGTCACTTTGGGCCCATGTGCCATGATTTCAGAGTTAAACCGTTTATTTTATCACCATTATATCTATGTTCTAGATCTGATCTTGCAAGTCATATTCACCTATTACGTGTTATGATCTGTAAACCCCAGTGTGACAGTAATCGGGATACTTACCTATGATGACCATAGTTTGAGGAGTTTATGTATTCATTGTGTTAATGCTTTGTTCTGGTTCTCTATTAAAGGGAGGCCTTAATACCCCTTAGCGTCTTTATGGACCTCGCTGCCCCGGGGGGTAGGACAAAATATGTCATGCAAGTTCTTTCCATAAGCATGTATGACTATTTACAGAATACATGCCTACATTATATTTATGAACTAGAGCTAGTGCCGCATCGCTCTAGGTTATGACTGTTATATGATGAATATCATCCAACGAATTCACCGATCCAATGCCTACGAATTTCCTACATTTTGCTTTTGCTAAGTTACTATTGCTGCCGTTACTGTTACACTTGCTACAAAATCATTGCTCTCACTATTACCATTACTATTACTGCTACCACTGTTATCATAACTACCATATTACTTTGCTGCAGATAATTAATCCCCAGATGTGGTTGAATTGACAACTCAGCTGCTAATACTTGGAACTATTCTTTGGCTCCCCTTGTGTCAAATCTATAAATTTGGGTTGAATACTCTACCCTCAAAAACTGTTGTGATCCCATATACCTGCGGGTTATCAAGACCTTTTTCTGGCGCCATTGCCGGGGAGCATAGCTTTATTTGTTGAGTCACTTAGTATTATTATCTATTTATCACTATGTAGAATCTGAAGGATATCAGGACTAAGATATTTCTCTCTAAGACGAGGGGAGGTAAGGAACTGCCATCTAGCTCTGCATGTGATTCACCTTCTATTTTGAGTAAACTTGCAACACCATTAATCCTGATATGTCGCAAGTTACTGATGATGCTACCTTGCTACGTCTTGAGCTTGCGTTGTTTTTCCTTGAAGAGGAAAGGGTGATGCAGCAATAGTAGCGTAAGTATTTCCCTCAGTTTTTGAGAACCAAGGTATCAATCCAGTAGGAGGCTCCTCAAAAGTCCCACACACCTACACAAACAAACAAAGAACTCGCAACCAATGCAATAAAGGGGTTGTCAATCCCTTCACGGCCACTTGTGAAAGTGAGATCTAATAGAGATAGTATGATAAGATAAATATATTTTTGGTGTTCTATAATATAGATGCAAAAAGTAAAGATGCAAATAAAAGTAGATTTGAAGCAAATATGATAAGAGATAGACCCGGGGCCATAGGTTTCACTAGAGGCTTCTCTCAAGATAGCATAAGTATTACGGTGGGTGAACAAATTACTGTCGAGCAATTGATAGAAAAGTGAATAATTATGAGATTATCTAGGCATGATCATGTATATAGGCATCACGTCCGTGACAAGTAGACCGACTCCTGCCTGCATCTACTACTATTACTCCACACATCGACCGACTCCTTCCTGCATCTAGAGTATTAAGTTCATAAGAACAGAGTAACGCCTTAAGCAAGATGACATGATGTAGATGGATAAACTCATGCAATATAATATAAACCCCATATTTTTATCCTCGATGGCAACAATACAATACGTGCCTTGCTGCCCCTACTGTCACTGGGTAAGGACAACGCAAGATTGAACCCAAAGCTAAGCACTTCTCCCATGGCAAGAAAGAACAATCTAGTAGGCCAAACCAAACTAATAATTCGAAGAGACTTGCAAAGATAACTCAATCATACATAAAAGAATTCAGAGAAGATTCAAATATTTCTCATAGATAAACTTCATCATAAACCCACAATTCATCGAATCTCGACAAACACACTGCAAAAAGAGTTTACATCGAATAGATCTCCACAAGAGAGGGGGAGAACATCGTATTGAGATCCAAAAAGAGAGAAGAAGCCATCTAGCTAATAACTATGGACCCGAAGGTCTGTGGTAAACTACTCACAACCCATCGAAGGGGCAAGGATGTTGCTGTAGAAGCCCTTCATGGTTGACTCCCCCTCCGGCGGAGCACCGGCGAAGGCTCCAACATGGGATCTCGCGGATACAGAAGGTTACGACGGTGGAAATTGTGTTTCGTTGGCTCCCTGGATGTTTTCGGGGTACGTAGGCTTATATAGGAGGAAGAAGTACGTCGGTGGCCGCCCGAGGGGCCCATGAGACAGGGGGCGCGCCCTATAGGGGGGGCGCCCTCCTATCTCGTGGAGGCCTCTGGTGCTTCTTGACTTGCACTCCAAGTCCTCTGGATCACGTTCGTTCCAAAAATCACGCTCCCGAAGTTTTCATTCCGTTTGGACTCCGTTTGATACTCCTTTTCTTCGAAATATTGAAATAGGCAAAAAAACAGCAATACGGGCTGGGCCTCCGGTTAGTAGGTTAGTCCCAAAAATGATATAAATGTATAAAATAAAGCCCATAAACATCCAAAAGGGGTAATATAATAGCATGGAACAATAAAAAAATTATAGATACACTGGAGACGTATCAAGCATCCCCAAGCTTAATTCCTACTCGTCCTCGAGTAGGTAAATGATAAAAAAGAAATTTTTGACGTGGAATGCTACCTAGCATAATTCTTAATGTAATTTTCTTCATTGTGGCATGAATGTTCAGATCCAAATGATACAAAATAAAAGTTCATATTAACATGAAAATGGTGATACTTCAAGCATACTAATCAAAGTAATCATGTCTTCTCAAAATAACATGGCCAAAGAAAGTTATCCCTACAAAATCATATAGTCTGGCTGTTGCTCTATCTTCATCACACAAAGTATTTAATCATGCACAACCCTGATGACAATCCAAGCAATTGTTTCATACTTTAATAATCTCAAACTCTTTCAACTTTGAAGCAATACATGAGCGTGAGCCATGGACATAGCACTATATGTGGAGTAGAATGGTGGTTGTGGAGAAGACAAAAAAGAGAAGATAGTCTCACATCAACTAGGCGTATCAACGGGCTATGGAGATGCCCATTAATAGATATGAATGTGGGTGAGTAGGGATTGCCATGCAACGGATGCACTAGAGTTATAAATATATGAAAGCTCAACAAAAGAAACTAAGTGGGTGTGCATACAACTTGCTTGCTCACGAAGACCTAGGGCATTTTGAGGAAGCCCATCATTGGAATATACAGACCAAGTTCTATAATGAAAAATTCCCACTAGTATATGAAAGTGACAACATATGAGACTCTCTAACATGAAGATCATGGTGCTACTTTGAAACACAAGCGTGGAAAAAGAGATAGTAGCATTGTCCCTTCTCTCTTTTTCTCTCATTTTATTTTTTTCTTTTCTTTTTTTCTTTTTCTCTTTTTTTCTTTGGCCTTTCTTTCTTTTTTCTTTTTGGCCTTTCTCTTTTTTTTCTCCTTTTTTTTCTTTTTGTAAAGTCCGAAGTCTCATCCCGACTTGTGGGGAATCATAGTCTTCATCATCCTTTCCTCACTAGGACAATGCTCTAATAATGAAGATCATCACACTTTTATGGATTTACAACTCAATAATTACAACTCAAAGCTAGAACAAGATATGACTCTATATGAATGCCTCTGGTGGTGTACCGGGATATGCAATGAATCAAGAGAGACTTGTATGAAAATTATGAAGGTGGCCTCGCCACAAATACAATGTCAACTACATGATCATGCAAAAAGAAATATGACAAAAGTAATGCGTGTCATATTAACAAAACGGTGGAAAGCTGCATGGCAATATATCTCGGAATTGCTATGGAAATGCCATAATAGGTAGGTATGGTGTCTGTTTTGAGGAGGTAAATGGTGGGTGTATGGTACCGGCGAAAGTTGCGCGGCATAAGAGAAGCTAACAATGGTGGAAGGGTGAGGTGCGTATAATCCATGGACTCAACATTAGTCAAAAGAAGTCATGTACTTGTTGCAAAAATCTAGAAGTCATAAAAAACCAAAGCACTACGCGCATGCTCCTAGGGGGATAGATTGGTAGGAAAAGACCATCGCTCGTCCCCGACCGCCACTCATAAGGAAGACACTCAATAAATAAAATTGTGCTCCAACTTCATCACAAAGCGGTTCACCATACGTGCATGCTACAGGAATCACAACCCTCAACACAAGTACTTTTCATAATCACCTCAACTAGCGTGACTTTAATATCACTACCTCCATATCTCAAAACAATTATCAAGCATCATATTGATCATAGCATCCAATTCTTTTCTATGATAGTTTTTATTATACCCACCTTGGCTGCTCATCATTCTAGGACCAACTTTGTAACCATGGCAAATACCATGCTGTTCTAAAAGACTCTCAAAAAGATATAAGTGAAGCATGAGAGACTAGCAATTTCTTCAAAATTAAGTCACCACCATGCTCTAAAAAATATAAGTGAAGCACTAGAGCAAAAACTATCAAGCTCAAAAGATATAAGTGAAGCACAGAGAGTATTCTAGCAAATCCTAATCAAGTAGGCTTCTCCCAAAAGGTGTGTACAGAAAGGATCATTGTGGTAAACTAAAAAGCAAAGATTAATATAATACACGACGCTCCAAGCAAAACACATATCATGTGGCGAATAAAAATATAGCTCCAAGTAAAGTTACCAATGAACGAAGACGAAAGAGGGGATGCCTTCCCGAGGCATCCCCAAGCTTAGGATTTTGGCTATCCTTGAATATCTTGGGGTGCCATGGGCATCCCCAAGCTTAGGCTCTTGCCACTCCTTATTCTATAGTCCATAAAAGCTTTACCCAAAACTTGAAAACTTGACAACACAAAACTCAACAGGAAATCTTATAAGCTCCGTTAGTGAAAGAAAACAAAACCACCACATAAGGTACTGTAATGAACTCATTCTTTATTTATTTTGGTGTTAAACCTACTGTATTCCAACTTCTCTATGGTTTATAAACTATTTTACTAGCCATAGATGCATCAAAATAAGCAAACAACACACGAAAAACAGAATGTGTCAAAAACAGAATAGTCTGTAGCAATCTGTAACTAACACAAACTTATGGAACTCTAAAAATCCTAACAAAATAGGAAGTCCTGGACAATTTTTTATTGATCAGCAGCAAAAATAATCAAGGCAAAATCACGTTTCTGTGATTTAACATAACTAAATTCGTGCATGCAAAGTTTCTGTTTTTCAGCAGAATCAAATCAACTATCATCATGGTTATCCTATAGGCTCTACTTGGCACAAACACTACTTAAAAGATAAAAATACATCTAAACAGGAAGTAGATGCAAGATTTATTACTAAACATGAACAAAAACAAAAAAGACAAAGAAAATTGGGTTGCCTCCCAACTAGCGCTATCGTTTAACGCCCCTAGCTAGGCATAAAAGCAAAAATAGATCTAAGTAGTGCCATCTTTGGCACTCAATTCATAAGTAGCTCGCATGATAGATTCATAAGGTAATTTGACTTTCTTTCTTGGACAGTGCTCCATGCCTTTCTTTAATGGAAATTGGAATCTAATATTCCCTTCCTTCATATCAATAATCGCACCAATCATTCTAAGGAAAGGTCTACCAAGAATAATAGGGCAAGAAATATTGCAATCTATATCAAGAACGATAAAATCTACGGGCACCAAATTTCTATTTGCAACAATGAGAACATCATTGATCCTTCCCATTGGATTTTTATTGGTGGAATCCGCAAGGTGCAAATTTAAAGAGCAATCATCAAGATCATGGAAACCTAGAATATCACATAAAGTTTTCGGAATAGTGGAAACACTAGCACCCAAATCACTCAAAGCAAAACACTCATGATCTTTAATTCTAATCTTTATAGTAGGTTCCAACTCATCATTAAGTTTTCTAGGTATAGAAACTTCCAAATTAAGTTTTTCATCATAAGATTGCATCAAGGCATCAACAATATGTTTGGTAAAAGCTTTATTTTGACTATAAGCATGAGGAGAATTAACAACAGATTGCAACAAGGAAATACAACTTTCTAAAGAACAATTATCATAATAAAATTCCTTGAAATCCGAGATAGTGGGTTCAATACTATTCAAAGTCATGACCTCTCCAATCCTACTTTTACCAATTTTAGCATCAAGATCTAAAGACTCCAAATTCTTGGGACGCCTTCTAGGCAAAGTTGACTCATCATCAGTCCCATAATTATCAAGATTCATATTGCAAAAAAAAGATCTAATAGGAGACACATCAATAACTTGAAGATCTTCATCATTATTTTCATGGAAACTAGAAGAACATGCTTTTATAAAGCAATCTTTCTTTGCACGCAATCTAGCGGTTCTTTCCTTGCACTCATCATTGGAAATTCACATTGGTTTGATAGACTCATTGATATCATGCTTAGGAGAAGAAGATCTAAGTTTAAGATAATCAACATCAAGCGAAAGTATATCAATGTTCCTAGCCAAATCATCAACTTTGAGCAATTTTTCTTCAAGCAAAGCATTAAGATTCTTTTGGGAAATCATAAATTCTTTCACACTATTCTCAAAATCAGAGGGCATCTTATTAAAATTACCATAAGAATTATTGTAGGAATTTCCATAATTATTAGAGGAATTACTAGGGAACGGTCTAGCATTAAAGTTTCCTCTATAAGCATTGTTTCCAAAACTATTCCTACCAACAAAATTCACATCCATAGATTCATTATTATTCTCAATCAAAGTAGACAAAGGCATATCATTGGGACCAAGAGGAATATTTTTAGTAGCAAACAATTTCATAAGTTCATCCATCTTTCCACTCAAAACATTGATTTCTTCTATAGCATGCACTTTTATACTAGAAGATCTTTTGGTGTGCCATTGAGAATAATTAGCCATAATATTATCAAGGAGTTTTGTAGCATCTCCTAACTTGATTTCCATAAACATGCCTCCTGTGGCCGAATCTAAGAGATCTAGAAGCAAAGTTCAAACCAGCATAAATTTTTTGTATGATCATCCATAAATTCAAACCATGAGTAGGGCAATTGTGAATCATCAATTTCATTCTTTCCCAAGATTGGGCAACATGCTCATGATCAAGTTGTTTAAAATTCATAATATCATTCCTAAGAGTGATAATCTTAGCGGGAGGAAAATACTTAGAGATAAAAGCATCTTTGCACTTGTTCCAAGAATCAATACTATTTTTAGGCAAAGACGAAAACCAAACTTTAGCACGATCTCTAAGTGAAAATAGAAATAACTTCAATTTGACAATATCGTTATCTGTATCTTTCTTCTTTTGCATATCACACAAATCAACAAAGTTGTTTAAATGAGTAGCGGCATCTTCACTAGGAAGGCCGGCGAATTGATCTTTCATAACAAGATTCAGCAAAGCAGTATTGATTTCACAAGACTCAACATCATTAAGAGGAGCAATCAGAGTACTAAGGAAATCATTATTGTTGGTATTCAAGAAATCACACAATTTGGTATTATCTTGCGCCATGGCAACAAGTAATCCAACACACAAGCAAACAGAAAAAGGCAAGCGAAAGAGAGAGGAGGAGATTGGGAAAGAGAGGGTGAATAAAACAGCAAGGGTGAAGTGGGGGAGAGGAAAACGAGAGGCAAATGACAAATAATGTAAATACGAGGGAGATGAGTTTGTGATGGGTACTTGGTATGTCTTGACTTGAGCGAAGACCTCCCCGGCAACGGCGCCAGAAATCCTTCTTGCTATGTCTTGAGCTTGCGTTGGTTTTCCTTGAAGAGGAAAGGGTGATGCAGCAATAGTAGCGTAAGTATTTCCCTCGCTTTGTGAGAACCAAGGTATCAATCCAGTAGGAGGCTCCTCAAAAGTCCCATGCACCTACACAAACAAACAAAGAACTCGCAACCAACGCAATAAAGGGGTTGTCAATCCCTTCATGGCCACTTGCGGAAGTGAGAACTAATAGAGATAGTATGATAAGATAAATATATTTTTGGTATTTTAAAATATAGATGCAAAAAGTAAATATGCAAATAAAAGTAGATTGGAAGCAAATATGATAAGAGATAGACCCTGGGGCCATAGGTTTCACTAGTGGCTTCTCTCAAGATAGCATAAGTATTACGGTGGGTGAACAAATTACTATCGAGCAATTGATAGAAAAGCGAATAATTATGAGATAATCTAGGCATGATCATGTATATAGGCATCACGTCCGTGATAAGTAGACCGACTCCTGCCTGCATCTAGTACTATTACTCCACACATCGACCGACTCCTGCCCGCATCTAGAGTATTAAGTTCATAAGAACAGAGTAACGCCTTAAACAAGATGACATGATGTAGAGGGATAAACTCATGCAATATGATATAAACCCCATCTTTTTATCCTCGATGGCAACAATACAATATGTGCCTTGTTGCCCCTGCTGTCACTGGGTAAGGACAACGCAAGATTGAACCCAAAGCTAAGCACTTCTCCCATGGCAAGAAAGATCCATCTAGTAGGCCAAACCAAACTGATAATTCGAAGAGACTTGCAAAGATAACTCAATCATACATAAAATAATTCAAAGTAGATTCAAATACTTCTCATAGATAAACTTGATCATAAACCCACAATTCATTGAATCGCGACAAACACACCGCAAAAAGATTTTACATCGAATAGATCTCCACAAGAGAGGGGGAGAACATTGTATTGAGATCCAAAAAGAGAGAAGAAGCCATCTAGCTAATAACTATGGACCCGAAGGTCTGTGGTAAACTACTCACAACGGAGGGGCAAGGATGTTGATGTAGAAGCCCTCTGTGGTTGATTCCCCCCTCCGGCGGAGCACCGGCGAAGGCTCCAAGATGGGATCTCGCGGATACAGAAGGTTACGTCGGTGGAAATTGTGTTTCGTTGGCTCCCTCTATGTTTTTGGGGTACGTAGGCTTATATAGGATGAAGAAGTACGTCGGTGGCCGCCCGAGGGGCCCACGAGACAGGGGCACGCCCTATTGGGGGGGGGGGCTATCTCGTGGAGGCCTCGGGTGCTTCTTGACTTGCACTCCAAGTCCTCTGGATCAGGTTCGTTCCAAAAATCATGCTCCCGAAGGTTTCATTCCGTTTGGACTCCGTTTGATATTCCTTTTCTTCGAAATACTGAAATAGGCAAAAAAACAGCAATACGGGCTGGGCCTCCGGTTAGTAGGTTAGTCCCAAAAATGATATAAATGTGCAAAATAAAGCGCATAAACATACAAAAGGGGTAATATAATAGCATGGAACAATCAAAAATTATAGATACGTTGGAGACGTATCATACCTCTACTATGAATGATGCTTAGGATGATGCTAGTACCTGGCTAGATGACAATGTGCCACTAGGTGAATTTCTTGATGAACAACTTGCTAGAGCTAAAGATACTGAAAATGTTGAAACTGATGAAATTATTGAAATTAATGAAGTACTTGAAACTAAAAATCTTGAGACACCTATTGGACCTACCTCTCCTAGATATGAATTGCCTAAGATACCCGAAGGTTATGTTATGGATGAGGAGACAACTAGAGATTTTCTTGCTTGCAATGATAGAGATGATCTTAAGAAATTATTATGCAAACTGAAATATAAATCTTTGAATGCTAGAATGAGATGTGACCCCAAGTTTGCTCCTTCACCTATCTTTGTTGATGATAAGGATTATGAATTCTTTGTTGACCGAGAGTTAATTTCCCTGGTTGAATCTGATCCTTTCCATGGCTATGAAACTGAAACTGTCATGGCACACCTTACCAAATTAAATGATATAGCTACCCTATTTTCTCATGATGAGTAGATTCACTTTTATTATATACTCAAATTGTTTCGGTTCTCATTAAAGGGTGATGCTAAGATAT
This sequence comes from Triticum aestivum, assembly GCF_018294505.1. NCBI lineage: Eukaryota > Viridiplantae > Streptophyta > Magnoliopsida > Poales > Poaceae > Triticum > Triticum aestivum. The sequence goes on along the minus strand of NC_057804.1, from coordinate 370,423,764 downwards.
GGTACAATACTCTTGGTCCTGGTTGTGTGCGTACTCCCCAGGACACGATTTATTACTTCTCTGAAAAATATTTTCCTGCTCATAAGAAACAAGCTGCCTTACAGGAAATATTTAACTTTGTCCAAATTGAAGAAGAGAGTCTCCCACAAGCTTGGGGGAGGCTTCTTCAATTGCTTAATGCTTTGCCTAATCATCCTCTTAATAAAAATAAAATACTTTATATCTTGTATAGTGGACTAACCGATACTTCTATGGACTTCCTAGATAGTTGTGCTAGTTGTGTTTTCAGGGAACGGACTGTTGAACAAGCTGAGGAATTTTTGAATAACATATTGAATAATTATGATGATTGGACTCTTCCCGAACCCAAGCCTAAACCCACTCCAAAGAAGAGGGGTATCTTATATCTCAGTCTGGAAGATATGCAAGAGGCAAAGAAATATATGAAGGAAAAAGGTATTAAAGCAGAGGATGTTAAAAATTTACCTCCTATTGAAGAGATACGTGGAATCGATACACCACCACTCGAGGTGGTAGAGGTAAACTCTTTAATTAAATTTTATGAAAAGGACAATCCTTATGATTTGCATCCAAGTCAATGCCTTTATGAGTTTGATAACTACATTAGAAAACAAAATCACTTCAATGCAAATGTTATGAAACAAATGAAATACAACTCTGATATGATTGCTCATCTGAGTGACTTGTTATTTAGAATCTCTAATGATGTTAGAGGTGTAGGAAAACATGCCTCTATGGTTCATACTCAGTTAGAAGAAGTTGCTAACTCTCAAAGAGAATTTCTCGATGAAATGAACAATAATATAAATGATCATGATGTTAGGGTAATGACTAGAGGAGGTAAAATGACTTCGGAACGACTTTATCCTGAGGGACATCTTAAAATAATTGAACAAGACTCTCAAAGAATTAACACTGATGCACCTAGTCCTTCTAAAAAGAAAAAGAAAATGATAGGACTTTGCATGCCTCTAGTGAACCTGAAGTAGAAAAACCTCCTGATAATAATGATGTTTCTATTTCTGATGTTGAAATTCAATCTGGTAATGAACATTCACCTAGTGATAATGAAAAAGATAATGATGATGTTTATGAAGACACTCAACCAGACAATGATAAACAACCAGATAATGATGTTGAAATAGAACCAGTTGTTGATCTTGATAACCCACAACCTAAAAATAAAAGATATGATAAAAGAGACTTTGTTGCTAGAAAACATGGTAAAGAAAGAGAACCGTGGGTTCAAAAACCCATGCCCTTTCCACCTAAATCAACTAATAAAAAGGATGATGAAAAATTTGAATGCTTTGCTAAAATGCTTAGGCCAGTCCTTTTGCTCACTCGCTTGACTAACATTCTAAAGATGGCCCCTTATGCAAAATATATGAAAGACATCATCACTAATAAGAGAAAAATACCTGAAGCTGAAATCTCCACCATGCTTGGTAATTATTCTATTAAGGATGGAGTACCAAAAAACCTGGAGATCCGTGAATACCAACTATACCTTGCTCCATAAAAAGAAATTATGTTAAAACCACTTTGTGTGATTTTGGAGCTGGTGTTAGAGTTATGCCTTTCTCCTAATATAAAAGACTTGATTTGAATAAACTCACACCTGCTGAAATATCTTTGCAAATGGCTAAGAAATCAACTGCCGTACCTATTGGTATTTGTGAGGATGTGCCCGTTCTTGTTGCAAATGTTACTATCTTAACTGACTTTGGTATACCCGAGATGCCCGAGGACGACAACATGTTGATTATCATTGGCAGACCCTTTTTGAATACTGCAGGGGCTGTTATTGACTGCAATAAAAGCAAGGTCATTTTTCATATCAATGGTAATGATCATACGATGCACTTTCCAAAGAAACAATTCCAAGTGAATGGTATTAATGTTATTGAAAAATCTCTGACAATCACTATGGGATGTTTTCAACTACCTCTACCTATTGCAAAAATAAATATGATATACTTAGTGTTGGGGACATGCATATCCCTATTTAGGTAACTTAGTGTTTTATGAAAGTTCTTCGGTTTCATCCTAATCGAAGGTGGTTGTGAATAAGACTTGATCAACCTTATTAATGGATCATTTTTAAGAGGTATGAAGTTGATGAATTTAGTAGGCACTACCTTCTGTCCTTACCTTTTGTTTTCTGTTTTTCTTAGTTAAATAAAGTAAAATGCCATGTTTATCCTGTTTTCTGGATTTCCCGTGCAATAAAAAATGACCCAAAAATAAAAGTTCTCAGAATGCCCTGAAAATTTAATACAATTTTTTATGAATATTTTTGAATTTTTAGTACAAATAACATCAGAGGGGGGTGCACCAGGTGGGCACAACCCACCTGGGCGCGCCAGCAGTCCCAAGCGCGCCCTGGTGGGTTGTGGTCCCCACGTGGGCCACTCACTTATCTCTTTAGCCCATGTCATCACCTACCTCTAGAAAAAAATCACAATTGTTGTCTCTCCCATTTTCTGGCTCTCAAACCCGCGGATTTCGATCTCTTTGCTCGAAGCTCCATTTCCAAAACTGTTTTGGGGGATTGCTACTTGGTATGTGACTCCTCCATTGCTCCAATTAGTTTTTGCTTTAGTGGATTATATTTTGCATAACTAGCTACTCTTGGTGCTGCTGTAGATGAGCTTGCATGTTGAGTTCTTAGAGTTCTAAGTAGTTTGAATGCTCAATATAGCCTCTATGCCACCTTATGAGTAGTTGCTATCAATCTTATGAAGTTTCGTTAATAAAAATTTTATGTCTCAATTTTTTTTTCAAAAAATGTACGCGAATAAAAATGAGCTTCTTTTGAAGGAGCTCTATGAGGAGGAGATCCTCAGGGCATCATCTAGCAGTGGCCCGACTCATCGGTCTTATGTTGAACCAAGTGCAAGTTCAGTACGGGATGCCACCAACAAATCTTGCCTTTGGCCGAGCGATGATTTCATGATGAGTGCAGGTATTAAATAAGAATTTGAGCAATATATTAACAACGTCGAGCTCGGTCCCTACATTGAAGATAAGTGCAACCAACATCTCAGTCTCATAGAATCGTTTACTAAAGAATTTAAATTTCACCCTCATGAGTCTAGAGTTTCATTTAAAATTTATGACCGCCCAATTACCATGCCTCTAGACGCATTTAGTGGTGTGTGTAAAATTTCATTTTGGGGCTTGCTGGACGAGCCACCAAGATCTGTGTATGATTCATTCTTGATCAATCTTTATTATGGCAAGGACAGAGGAGTAACACAAGGTAGAATAAAAAGTATTAATTTCCCATCAATTTAATACTTTGCGTTGTTTAATGGCAAATGCATTATAGGCAAGCAAGACTGTAGTACACTTTGTGCTCCTGACTTGAGCCTCATACACACTACTCTCACCGGTATTAAATGTTATAACCTTGGAGCGATTGTTGTACATAGACTGCAACACAACGCTGGTAGTGGATATTTTTATGGTGGGATTTATGCTTCATGTTTAGCAAAGGAGTAGGGTGTATCACCTTGGTCTAATGACCCTATCCTACCCACTCAGTACTTAGACTTTGAGGCCATGAAGCGCCATAAGTTCCTTAAGGGCAAAATCAATTATTATACTTATGACTTGCGGTTCAATAAAGAATCTGTTGTGCATACCTTTTTGTCTGCACCTACTCTCTTTGACTTTCACAGCAAAGGAAGGTATTATGTTTATGAGAACGAGGCCCGTGTGCACAATGCTGAGCTCGTAGCTGCTCAGAAAGCCACAGAGGCTGCACCAAGAGCCTCAGTGAGCTACCACTCTCACATTATGCAGGCCGTAGATGGTGATTACCAAGCTAGACCAAAAGCCTAAGCTTGGGGGAGTACGTATTTTCACTGACACTACATTCATGTTCACACATTTCACTCCAGTTGTCGGTGTCCATACTTTTTCATTGTATTATCCATGCTAGATTTATTTTCTTGCTTTCTTTCGTGTGTTTGAAAAACTTTGAGAAAACCCTAAAATATTTCCTTCTTCTTTTCGGTTTCTTTCTAGTTTAATTAGTTGTAGTATTAAAAGAAAACCCAAAAAGATTGCTTGATTCTTCTTTTACTTGTTGCAAGTTTTCCCATGTAAATAGTTTTTCTCGTTTTTATTTTTTCTTTCTTTAGTTTGCTTTCTCTGAGAAAAACTAAAAAGTCCAAAAATATTTTATTGTGTTCCTCTGAAATTCTTTTTCTATTTATTGAGTCATACTGAGGAGAAGACCATGATGAAAATGTTGAGTGGATTTCATATGCATTATTGTTGATCTAACAAAGAGCCCAAATTGCTTTGTCTTCTCCTTTTGAATAAAATGTTTGCAGATTCCAGCTTAGTCCACAACACTCTCGCACTATTATCATTTTTCATACCATTCGGTCGTGCAAGTGAAATGCAATAATGACAATATTTGATGAACTTGCTATGGCAGAGAGAAACAAGTATGAACTCAACTTGTTCTGTTTTTGGAAATATGTTTAACCTAGTATCCATGATTCAGCCTATTATGATCAAACATGTTTGCAATGAAAATTAGAGATTATAGTTTCTCATGCCATGCTTAAGTAGTTGGGAGTGGATAATGATTTATCTTGGATGCCAATATGCATTAAAATGATTGTGATGTGGTATGATGGTGTGGTATCGAAATCTGAATGTTTCAAGTGGCTTGACTTGGCACATGTTCATGCATGTAGTAGAATCAAAACCAACATAGCTTCTATGATATTTATGTTCATGGTGTTCATATCCTACTCATGCTAGTATCCAATGTTACTTATGCATAATGCATGTTCATGACCGTTTTCGCTCTCTAGCTAGCCGCTTCTCAACCTATTTGATAGCCTTTGCCTGTACTAAGTGGGAATACTGCTTGTGCATTAAAATCCTAAAACCCAATTTATTCCAGATGAGACTACCATATATCTACCTATGCGGTAGTACCTTGCTGTTCTACATAAATTTGCATGTGCCACCTCTAAAAACTTCAAATAACCATCTGTTTTTGTGTGCCTGGATTGTTCATAGAGCGACAGGAGGTAGTCGGCATCTTCCATGCTAAGCGGGTTATTCTCATGATGAGTGTTTATTCACTCGTCCTTGCATGAGAGGTGCAGTAATAGGGATTCCCAGTCCCAAAATCAAAAATTGCAAATAATTAAACAAAACTCCCCCATGAATGATGTTGCTATGGATGGTACTCGTGGATTCGGCTAGCTATGGAGTGTGCTTGTTGGTCGAGGGGGAGTAAACCTTTACTTTTATCGCTTGGGAACCGCCACTAATGTGTTTAGCATGGATGATATCGATAACTAATGGTCGCAAAGTAAACAGGAAGTGTGCATTTCTCAAAATTTCATTTATCGCTGTTTTAAAAATCTAAGCTCTGGCACTGCAGCAAATCACTGCTTCCATCTACGAAGGGACTATCGATTTAATTGTATGTTGTGTCATCACCTTCTCAAATAAGCGCCAGATCTGAGAGCACTATTGTCATCCTCATGCATTGTGTATAGGTAATGTTGGATGCATCATGACTAGATATTTTCTACCATGAATTATAATGTTTAGTTGTTGCTTGAACTTTGGAGTTGCTCTGCATTTATGTTTTGTAGTCTCAGAAAGGGCTAGCGAGATACCACTATTGTCATATTATATCACAATTTTTTTAACAAAGTGTTGTCATTTGAGATATTTTATTATTGCTCGCTAGTTGCTTAAGCCATTGATATGAGTTAATATAATTTCTAAGAGTTATTGTTGACATGGTTAGTCATAAACTTTTGCTGAAAACTTGGGTGCTACTTAAGCTTATTTATGTAAACAAGAACAACAAAGGTTTTAGCTGGGGGGAGTTGATATGTCTTCAGGGTATCTACTTTTCCTAACGCTTTTGCTCTTGTTTTGGACTCTAATTTGCATGATTTGAATGAAACTAACCCGGACTGACGTTGTTTTTAGCAGAACTACCATGGTGCTGTTTTTGTGCAGAAATAAAAGTTCTTAGAATGGAATGAAACTTTTTGGAGAATTTTTATGCAATAAAAGAAAAATACTGGAGGCAAGAACCACCGGAGGGGGGGCCCTGGGTGAGCACACTCCACCCGAGCGCTGATACATCTCCAACATATCTATAAATTTTTATTGTTCCATGCTATTATATGATCTGTTTTGGATGTTTTCTATGCATTAATATGCTATTTTTATATTATTTTTAGGACTAACTTATTAACCTAGAGCCTAGTGCCAGTTTCTTTTTTTACTTGTTTTTGAGTTTTACACAAAAGGAATATCAAATGGAGTCCAAACAGAATAAAACTTTAGCGATGATTTTCTTGGACCAGGAGACACCCATCAGACTTGGAGAGAGGGCCAGAAGAGTCCCAAGGGCTCCACAAGCCCTCAGGGCACACCCTAGGGGGGCGCCGATGACCCACAAGTATATGGGATCAATTGTAGCCTTTTTGATAAGTAAGAGTGTCGAACCCAAGGAGAAGCAGAAGGAAATGACAAGTGGTTTTCAGCAAGGTAATGTCTACAAGTGCTGAAATAGTAAGTAACAGAGTAGTTTGATAGCAAGATAATTTGTAACGAGCAAGTAATGGTAGTAGTAACAAAAGTGCATCAAGGTAGCCCAATCCTTTCGAGGCAAAGGATAGGCCAAAACGGTCTCTTATGATAAGCAAAGTGTTCTCGAGTGTACACGGGAATTTCATCTTGTCACTTTCATCATGTTGGTTCGATTCATGTTCGCTACTTTGATAATTTGGTATGTGGGTGGACCGGTGCTTAGGTGTTGTTCTTACTTGAACAACCTCCTACTTGAACCCCTCACAATCATCCACAACTACGAGAAAAGTATTAATAATAAATTCTAACCATAGCATTTAACTTTTGGATCCAATCGGTCCCTTACGGAATAGCGCATAAACTAGTTTTTAAGCTTCTGTCACTCTCGCAACCCATCATCTAATAACTACTCCACAATGCATTCCCTTAGGCCCAAATATGGTGAAGTGTCATGTAGTCGATGTTCACATGACACCACCAAGGGAATCACAACATACATATCATCAAAACATCAAACACATATCAAGTTCACATGATTACTTGCAACACGATTTCTCCCGTGACCTCAAGAACGAAAGTAACTACTCACAGATAATAATCATGATCAAGATCAGAGGGGTATTAAATAGCATAATGGATCTGAACATATAGTATTCCACCAAATAAACCATATAGTAATCAACTACAAGATGTAATCAACACTACTAGTCACCCACAAACACCAATCTATAGTTCGGGTACAAAGATTGAACACAAGAGATGAACTAGGGTTTGAGAGGAGATGGTTTTGTTGAAGATGTTCATAGAGATAGCCCTCCCCAAGATGGGAGAGTTGTTGGTGATGATGATGACGATGATTTCCCCCTCTAGGAGGGAAGTTCCCCCGGCAGAATCGCTCTGGCAGAGGGCAAAAGTGCTCTTGCCCAGGTTACGCCTCGATATGGTGACGCTTCATCCTGAAAGTCCTCTTCTTATTTTTTTTCTGGTCAAAATTACTTATGCACCAGAAGAGGGGCACCAGAGTGGGCCGAGGTGAGCATAACCCACCAGGGCGCTTTTGGGCTCCCTGGCGCGCCTAGGTGGGTTGTGCCCACCTGGTGGGCCCCCTCTGGTACTTATTGGCTCTATAAATCCTCATTTATTCCATAGAATATCCTTGTGAAGTTTCAGCTCATTTGGAGTTGTATAGAATAGGTAGCCCAACGTAGCTTTTTCAGGTCCAGATTTCCAGTTGCCGGAATTCTCCTCCTTTGTGTGTTCCTTGCATATTATGAGAGAAAAGGCATTAGAGTTACTCTAAAAAGCATTATTATGAAATAAAACAACATACATAATAGTAGGTAAACATGATGCAAATGGACGTATCAACTCCCCCAAGCTTATACCTTGCTTGTCCTCAAGTGAAAACCGAAATCAAAAAACATGTCCACATGCTTAGAGAGGAAGGTGTCAATAAAAACAAAAGACAGACATAGAAGCATCATGTAACTTATTATAACAGCAACAAACTTTAACATAAAACTTTTATCATAGACTTCTCATGAACAAGTAACAATTCATCACAACATCGAAGTAAAAAGTATAAATTCTATTGGGAACTTTGCAACTACAATTCATCATCTTTTTGGGAAGGGTCACGTATCGGAGCCTTTAGGGAACTGCACATACCCAACCATCATATAGTCTTCTATGATTGCTAACACTCATCGCGTACACATGAGCAAAACGTTTCAACCGGACACATAGAAAGATAGGGGATTATAGTTTAGCCTCCCAACGTATTCACCTCAAGGGTGATGTCAACAATAATAAATCATGCTACCCATATTCAACTGGACATTTGTACCTAGATCTTTCCTCACCACATGATGCTTGCCAAAGAGAAAATAAAAAGGAATAGAGAGAAGACATTCGAATCTTGCATGAAAGTAAATACATAAAAGTAAAAGATATGCCCTTCGCAGAGGGAAGCAGAGTTGCTTTGTAGTTTTTGTTTGTATGCTCAACCCCTTAGTGCAAGAGAACGTTACGTTATATTGCCCCTTATGATGGCAACCTTGATTATCCAGTCTGTCGCTTTTATTCTTCGCCATCACAAGTTCATACAACGCTCAATTTTCTCTTACACTAAATGATCTAACACTTTTAGAAGAAATTTTTATTGGCTTATTGCACCAATAACAACTTACTTGAAGGATCTTACTCAATCCATAGGTATGTATGGTGGACTCCCAAAACAATATTTGGGTTTAAGGGTTTTTGGATATACAAGTAGTATCTTTACTTGGTGTGGAATATTTGGCTAGCAAAGATATGGGGCAAGCATCACATGTTGAAGGATCTATGACAATATAGCTTCTATGTGAATATGAACAAACACAAATCATTACGTTGTCTTCCTTGTCCAACGTCAAGAATTTTGGCATAAAATATTTTGATGGGCGCTCACAATCACAAAAGATTTCCAGGATAGTGTTTTTGCATATGAATCTTCTCTTCCCTTATTAATTCTTTCATGAGTTTCATCATTGACTAATGTTGTGTTTGTTAATCTACAATAAAATTTACTACTTATAATTTTCCTTGTGTGATGTCATCACTTACCATAAGATTAGCATATGATATTTTTCATTTATTTCCTTTCTTTTTATTGAAACATGAAAGTAAAGAAAGCAAAACTCAAACTAAACTTTATTATATATCTTGCACATGATTGCAAAGATAGATCACTAAGCAAACTCTCGAAAAGAAAGGATCAAACTAAACTTTTATTCATCTAAAGCAAAAGATAACTATGGTCGAACTAGGAAAAGTAAAGGCAAAAGATAGTGGAGGTGATACGATACCGGGGCACCTCCTGCAAGCTTGGCAAAAGCCAATGTGAGTGCCCATACTCGATACTCAATTTTCTTTTGGTGATTAAGAAGGAGGTGGTGGTGATGAAGTGGTGGGTTTGTCTTTCTTCCTTAGCTTATGCTTGAGGATGGAATTCTCATCCTTCAATTCACCGATCTCCCACTCAAGTTCCAATACCTTTTTGCATAAATCTTGCCTATTTTCCTGCAAAAGACGAAAGGGGATAAAATGGATCTTAGGCTTCTTTCCTTTGTTGGGAAGACTCGACTTCTTAAATTCAACGTGCATGTCCCCATGTTGGGGCAATGGGGCTTTTATCTTTGTGTGAGCTCATCTCCTCCTTCCTCTTAGGATCGTAGTCTTCCTCTTCCTCCGAAGTCCAGCTATAGTGCCCCACATCCCCATAGACCTTGGGGTTTGCGACATAATCGGCAACGTAGCTCTCACCCTCCGAGTCTTGGAGCTACATAGTTTCGGATCTGTTGGGAAAGCAGCAAGAAAATAAAATAGGAGATTTCTCCGTGATATGGAGGTCAACAGGTTTGGGGGGTATATCAAGATTTTTTTATCTTGGGAAACAAGCAAACAGAAGAAAAACGGAGTCTGGAAGGTACCCGAGGTGGGAACAACCCACCTAGGCGCGCCTGGTGTCTTGTGCCCACCAGGGTCACCTTCTTGGTAGTTTCTTATTTTCATAATTTTCTAAATATTCCGAAACTGACATAAAATATTTTCGTAGATTTTTTGGAGTCTATTTATTTACCGTATCACGTACCTCCTCTTTGTCATGATTCTGGAGTGTTCTGAAAGGTTTCTTTTATGTGTTCTTCCAATGTCATAATTTGGATAATATTGCTTTCAACATTAATGGGCATACCTGAGATATAATGTTTTATTCCTTGCCCATTAACAACCTTCAGGTTAGTACCTTTGGCATTATTTATTTTGATAGCTCCAGATCGATAAACCTCCTCGATAACATAAGGTCCTTCCCATTTGGAGAGAAGTTTTCCTGCAAAGAATCTGAAATGAGAGTTGTACAAAAGAACATATCCTCCAACTTTGAACTCATGCTTTTGCATTCTTTTATCATGCCATCTTTTAACTTTTTCTTTGAATAACTTTGCATTTTCATAAGCTTGGGTTCTCCATTCATCTAATGAGCTAATATCAAATAACCTCTTTTCACCAGTAAGTTTGAAATCATAGTTGAGTTCTTTAATTGCCCAATATGCTTTGTGTTCAAACTCAAGAGGCAAATGACAAGCTTTTCCATAAACCACTTTATAAGGAGACATACCCATAGGATTTTATATGCTGTTCTATAAGCCCAAAGTGCATCATCTAGTTTCTTAGACCAATTCTTCCAGGACATATTGACAGTCTTTTGTAGGATTAGTTTTATTTCTCTATTGCTAAGTTCAACTTGACCACTAGACTAAGGATGATAGGGTGATGCAATTCTATGGTTAACATCATACTTGGCAAGTATTTTACGGAAGGCACCATGAATAAAGTGTGAACCACCATCAGTCATTAAATATCTAAGGACTCCAAACCTTGGGAAAGTAAATCCTTTAAGCATTTTAATAGAGGTATTGTTATCAGCACTACTAGTTGGAATAGCTTCTACCCACTAAGTAACGTAATCAACAACAACCAAAATATGAGTATACCCATTAGAGGAAGGAAAGGGTCCCATGAAATGAAATCCCCAAAAATCAAATGGTTCAATAGCAAGTGAATAATTCATAGGCATTTCTTGACGCTTACTGATATTACCTATTCTTTTACATTCATCACATGATAAGACAAACTTACGGGCATCCTTGAGGAGAGTAGGCAAAACCCCGATTGCAATACCTTATGAGCGGTTCTGTCTCCCGCATGATGTCCTCCATAGTCTTCGGAGTGACATTTCCGTAGGATTTGTCCCTGTTCATGCTCAGGTACACAATGTCTAATAATACCATCTACTCCTTCTTTATAAAGATGTGGGTCATCCCAAAAGTAATGTCTTAAATCATAGAAGAATTTTTTCTTTTATTGGTATGTAAAGCTAGGTGGTATGTATTTAGCAACAATATAATTAGCATAGTCAACATACCAAGGTGTACTATTAGGAACATTTATTGCAACTAACTATTCATCAGCAAAGCTATCATTAATAGGTTGTGGGTCATCAAGAATATTTTCAAGCCTAGAGATGTTATCAGCTATGGGGTTCTTTGCTCCTTTTCTATCAGTGATGTGCAAATTCTTGTAGTATAAGAACCCACCTAATGAGTCTAGGTTTAGCATCTTTATTTTCCATAAGATATTTTATAGAAGCATGGTCGGTGTGAATGGTCACCTTGGAATCAACAATGTAGGATCTAAATTTATCACGAGCAAACACCACTGCTAAGAATTCTTTTTTAGTAGTAGCATAATTTTGTTGAGCACTGTCTAGAGTTTTACTAGCATAATAGATAACATTTAATTTCTTATCAACTCTTTTTCCTAGAGCAGCACCAATAGCATACTAACTAGCATCACACATAATCTCAAAAGGCAAGTTCCAATCAGGTGGTTGAACAACAGGTGCAGAAATTAAGGCTTTCTTGAGTGTTTCGAAGGCTTCCAAACAATCATCATAAAAAACAAAAGGAATATCCTTTTGCAAAGATTTGTGAGAGGCCTAGAAATTTTAGAAAAGTCTTTGATAAATCTCCTATAGAAACCAGCATGACCTAGGAAACCATGAATACCATTGATATCTTTAGGACATGGCATTTTCTCAATTGCATCAACCTTGGCTTGGTCCACCTCAATACCTCTTTGAGAAATTTTATGGCCCAAAACAATACTTCATTAACCATAAAGTGGCACTTCTCCCAATTCAAGACAAGATTTGTTTCCTCACATCTCAACAAAACTCAATCAAGATTGCTTAAATCATCAAAATACTTCCCATAAAAAGACAAGTCGTCCATGAAAATCTCAACAATCTTTTCACAAAAATCAGAGAATATCGCAGTCATACATCTTTGAAAGGTAGCAGGTGCATTACATAGACCAAAAGGCATACATATATAAGCATAAGTTCTAAAAGGGCAAGTAAAAGTGGTCTTTTCTTGATTAGGTTGAGAAACAGGTATTTGTGAAAAAACAGAATATCCATCAAGGAAGCAAAAATGTGTGTGCTTAGATAATCTTTCTCACATTTGATAAATAAAAGGCAGAGGGTAATGATCTTTTCTTGTTGCATTATTTAATTTTCTATAATCAATTACCATTCTGTAGCCTATGACAATTCTTTGTGGAATAAGTTCATTCTTATCATTAGGAACAACAGTAATACCTCCTTTCTTAGGGACATAGTGAACATGACTTACCCATCTACTATCAGCTATAGGGTAGATTATACCTGCTTCCAGAAGTTCCAGTATTTCCATTCTTACCACTTCTTTCATCATTGGATTTAACCGATGTTGGTGATCAACTATGGGTTTAGCATCGGGTTCCATATTAATCTTGTGCTGACATAGAGTGGGACTAATGCCCTTAAGATCATCAAGAGTATATCGAATAGCAGCTCGGTGCTTCCTTAGAACTTTCAATAATCTTTCTTCTTCATGTTCTGAAAGGTTAGCACTAATAATAACATGATATATCTTTTTCTCATCAAGATAAGCATATTTTAAAGTGTCTGGAAATTGTTTTAATTGAGACACAAGATCACCTTTAGGTGAAGGAGGACCTCCTAGAGTTTCAATAGGCAGATTGTGTTTAAGTAGAGGTTGTTGCTCGAATAAGATTCTATCTATTTCATTTCTTTCATGCATTTTCAAATCATTTTCATGGTCTAGCAAATATTATTCTAAGGGATCAGTAGGAGGTACAACTATAGAAGCAAGACCAATAATTTCATCCTGGCTAGGCAAATCTTTCGTATGAGCTTTTCAACTCAACTTAGAAAAATTAAACTCATGAGATTCATCACAGAAACTAACACTGATAGTTTGTTTCTCACAATCTATTTTATCATTAACGGTGTTCAAGAAAGGTCTGCTGTCGGTGTCAAAACCGGCGGATCTCGGGTAGGGGGTCCCAAACTATGCGTCTAGGCAGATGGTAATAGGAGACAAGGGACACGATGTTTTTACCCAGGTTCGGGCCCTCTCGATGGAGGTAAAACCCTACTCCTGCTTGATTAATATTGATGATATGGGTAGTACAAGAGTAGATCTACCATGAGATCAGAGAGGCTAAACCCTAGAAGCTAGCCTGTGGTATGATTGTTGTTCGTCCTACGGACTAAAACCCTCCGGTTTATATAGGCACCGAAGAGGGTTAGGGTTACATAGAGTCAGTTACAATGGTAGGATATCTACATATCCGTATCGCCAAGCTTGCCTTCCACGCCAAGGAAAGTCCCATCCGGACACAGGACGAAGTCTTCAATCTTGTATCTTCATAGTCCAGGAGTCCGGCCAAAGATGATAGTTCGGCTATCCGGACACCCCCTAATCCGGGACTCCCTCAGTAGCCCCTGAACCAGGCTTCAATGACGACGAGTCCGGCGCGCATATTGTCTTCGGCATTGCAAGGCGGGTTCCTCCTCCGAATACTTCATAGAAGATTTTGAACACAAGGATAGTGTCTGGCTCTGCAAAATAAGTTCCACATACCACCATAGAGAGAATAATATTTACACAAATTCAATCTGCTGACGTATTCTGTGGCGTGACATCACACCGCGGCCAAGCCTTTATTCGAATCGTTTTTACTATCCCACCTTAGCGCGTTTAGCGAGGCGGTTTCCTTGGCACGTCCTGTCGAAGCAGAGATTGTGTCCCCTAGTCCGGGATTCTCATCAATACGGGCGTGGGTAACCCAATCATGCCCGTTGACACATCTCCTCTATCGAAGGCGAGTCCCGAACGGTCACGGGGAAGGCTCTTGGTATTCAACCTCTTTATAAAGAGACCAAGGCTCCACTACTTTCTTTCAATCATAATCGAATCCGCCCCTCACCTCGAGTTCCAACACCCAAAGCTCCAGATTTAGGTGCTTCGGACCTACGATGATGTCCGGCTCCGACCTGCAAGGCCGGTGGATGCCTTCCTTCGTTACGGAAGAAGACGTGCTAAAGTTGAGAGATGCCAGGTATCTAACCAGCGAAATTTCGCATAGGCTGCCTGCCCAAGGGTAGGTTATTCCCACTCCCAAGCCTGGCAAAAGCATGGTGTTCGCGTCTCACTTTCTTCGGGGGATAGGCTTCCCGACGGACCCCTTCGTGAGGGGGCTCATGTTTTATTATTGGTTGGAATTTCATGATTTGGATCCGGAGTCCATCCTCCACATCTCATCGTTCATTATCGTATGCGAAGCCTTCCTCCGCATTACCCCTCACTTCGGATTGTGGCTCAAGACCTTCAAGGTGGAGCCGAAGATGATCAAGGGGCAGCAGGCAGAGTGCGGAGGGGCTGTTATAAGCAAGAATGTTGATGCTCCATGGCCCGAGGGCTCTTTTCAAGAGGAGCTCGGCCTATGGCAACAAGAGTGGTTCTATATCACAGTTCCCAGGGGCACCAAATGGGTGGTGCCACCTGCCTTTCGCTCGGGTCCTCCACCGCGGCTGACATCTTGGGTCAATAAAGGACTTGACTGGGGGCCGTCCAAGGACGTGCCCTTGTTGCAGGGCCGCATTCGAGACCTCCTAGAGAGAGAGATCACTCTGGTCGTAGTAGCACAGGTCATACTGATTCATCACGTCCTGCCCTGCAAACATCGCCCCCTCAACCTGTGGGAATTTAACCCGGAGGGACCACAAGCTCTTCAACATTTTATGGGTGTGACGCCTGTGGAGATGTACAAGCTTCTCTTAGGATCACAAGCAATGTGTCCGGACTTGACCGAGGACGCAGGTCTGAGCTGCAATCGCCCGGATACTCAAGTAAGTAGCCCTGTATCCGAACACACTATCCCTTATTTATTACGAACTTGCCCTTTAAAAGAGTTGTTCCTTGAACAGGAGTGGATAGCGAAAGCAAAGTTAATCAGGTGTCTGGCCCCCCTCCCTGAGACCACGCCGGATCCCGTGTTAACCAGGATGCTGGAGGTTGCGCCTTCGGAAGAGGGTGAAGGGGGGAACAAGGAAGCTACCGCCTCCGCGAATGAGGCTGTCAAGAGAGGAGGGATAGAGAATCCCTCCATCCAAGGGAAGAAGAGGACCGCCTCTGAAGACCCGGAGACCATGGTCTCAAAGCGGGGGAAGAAATCTTCGCCAGAGGGTCCTGCGCCGAGAGATGCCTCGGCCGCATTATGCCCCCAAGGGGATTAGCCCTCTACCGAGCCGTAAGTAAAAAGGGGAGTTTATTTTAAAATAAAGGATATCCCTGCCCTATTTCTGATGAAGATGACCGATACTTTACCTTGTAGTTCGGATCTCAGCCCTTCTCAGCAGAGCTCATCTTCGGGGGATCTTCGTCCGGAGATGATAGAGAGCGAAACGCCTCCCCTTGCCGTACCGTCTTGCGAGGTGGGCGACCCTGAGGTGTCGTCGCGGAGGGTTTCTCCGAGTCTGGAGGGGCCGGAAGGCAGTCGTATGTCCCTTCAAAGCCCTCCGCGTCCGGCCTTTGAAAATGCCATCGAACGAGTCCGGCACCACCTGGTGTACGATCGGAGGAGCTGAAGGATCTGCTTGGGCAAGCGTCTATCTCAGAAGATCACCGTGCGTTAATGGGTACGGTGATTGAAAGGATTTCATCCGCTGAGAGCGGATTGCATGAAGCCATCAGAAGTTTACTGACAGGCTTTGAGGTACGCAAAATGATGTACCTTCTGACAGTTCCGCATATAAAATGCTCCCTGTGTAGATAGTAGCCCCTGAGGCTCAGTGTGTTGTCAAAAATGACAGCGTGCCGAGGATCATAATCCCAGGTATAATGTATCGCCCTTCCTATGTAGGTGGCGAAGGGTCCGGTGGCTAGCCGGACTAAGGAATTTTCCAAACTAAAGCAGCAACTTGACGTGGCGGATGCCGACATCGCGCTTGTCAATAAGCGACTTGACGAGTCACAAGGTATGCAATTTCTCCGCGGACACCTGGTAAGGGAGCTTGATGCCCGTGCCTTACAACATGTATGCTTGATGCAGATGGTGTCGCGGCCATGGAGAACCTTCGGGCGGAGCTCGCCCGAGCCAAGGAGCAGGCCAGAAAGAGTGATGCGGCTGCCTTAAAGGCGGTCGCAAAGCTAAAAGCCGAACAGGCTGCTCACTGCCGAAGCAAGTGGGAAATGGCCGAGATGGCCGTGAAGTTGAAGAATGCTGCCGACCACTATAAGCTTCTTGAAAAAGAAGATCGAGTGGTGCAAGAGGACCTGAAGAAGGCCACTACCAAGGCCAAGGATGCTCACTCTGCGATGAGAGCTATGAAGGAGGAGCTGCGTCAGGCCGGAGATATCGCGGTCGGAAAGCCCTTTCTACTACGGAGGAAATTCGTGGATCCTAAATGTGCTCAGTTGGACCGGCTATGGAGTTCGGAGGATGCTTATCTGGACTTGGCGGCAAGTGCCGCGGACGCGGCCGAACACTTCCGAGACCAAAAGGATCACGAAATGGAAAAGGTTTTTTGGTCGCTGTTCCATAATCCAGAGCACCCACTTCCATTAACCGATCTCTTGGCCGAATGGGCGGAGTTGAATAGGTTATCCGGACTTTCCATGAAGGATGTCGTGAGTCTTTTGTGGACGAGAAGGCCCGAGCCTTAGAGTTATTTTGGCTTGGTGCAGCAGTTCCTTGGTGCGGTGCCGCATATCAATGAAATGAGGAGGTCGGCCTGCATAGAGGGTGCGCGGATGGCTCTTGCCCATGTCAAGACATACTGGGCGGGGATGAAAGCCACCGATGTTGCATCCCAAGATTCGGACGGAAGCTGAGTACCTGTCGAGCACTATTTTCAGGAAGTTCTGCAGGGCGCTTGTTTAATAGAGACGCAGTGCTCGAAGGATATTATGTTCGAATAACATGTATTATTGTGAAACAATGTATCGATGGAATATAAGAGCTTTTTATACTTGTGCCTTTCAAGAATTAAAATACCTCCTGTGCGGCCGCTAATGTATATGTATATATAACCTGAAAGATGGCAGTCTTCGGCTTCAGCCCCCACGCATATAATGCGGGGGTGTTTGCAAAAAGGCGCATTTTCACACTTGATCCAACGTCTTGGTCCTATAAAGGAGGTGGTAGCGCAGAAAACTAGGCAACCGGACTATAATGCTTTATCACTTTCACTTAGCCATAGGAGTTTGACAGTGGGGCTATGACATAGCCCCTAGGGGCACCGCGTTCACCCGAATTTGGGGCGCGTATGTGCCTGACCGGGAAATGGTCCTTCGTCAATGAGGAGGAATCCTATAGATCTGACGGGTCATCGAGTGGTTGACCAGTCTCACGCTATATCATGACAGTCAGTTTTCGGCTTTCTCTACTGAGGTGCTCGCCTGGCCGAACCGGGGCACAATTGCAGTAGTTCTCCTGGTGCCGCCTTAGCCGATAGAGCGGAACGTAAGGCAGCAAAACACAGGAGCCGGGCAAACCCAACATTTGACCAAAGACATGATTCGGAGCTGATGCATACAAGTCCTAACTTTAGACGCCGAACACTCCCTAAGGTATTCGATCTTTATGAAAACAGGCCGAACAACGCCCTTGGTAATAAGCCCCTGGTGTCCAGGTACGCGCAAAATTCTGACGTGGCCCATGCCAAAACGCCAGCCTCCTCCTTGGTTATAGCAAGAAACCAGGGGATGTGTATCAACAAGAGACAGTAAAAAAGGTTTACGCAGGGTCTTAATCTGAAAAGAATCCTTGTCACGGGTTCCTACTACACGTCTGCGCCTGTGTCTCCGTTGTGCCGTATCCTGGACGGGTGTAGCACGGTGTTCATCTATAAAAGAGAGGAACTTAGTTGAAAAAGATCGTGCAAAAATGTACATTATATTAAATGAACAAAGTACAATTCAAAGAATGAATAAAATTGAGCTTCATTGTCTCTTGTTGTACATGTGTGGAGCCCCTTGTTCGGAGGTATGCGGCTAGCAAGCCCTTGTATGTTTACGCCGGACTCGTCTAACCGTGTCCGGGGTCTGAACGACCTATTTAGGTGCTTTGATTAGTGAAGCTGGTTTAGTGTGTGGCTGTCAAGGCAGTCACACAATCTTCCGCGCTTGAGGAACACTCGATATTTCCCTTTAAGGAGATCATGCCTCGTGGACCGGGCATTTTAAGTGTAAGGGATGCATAATGCGGTATTGCGTTAAAGCAGGCGAAAGCTTCGCGTCCCAGTAGTGCTTGGTAGCTACTTGTAAATGGGGCGAGGTGGATGGTTAACTTTTTGCGGCATAAGTTGTCGGGTGAGCTGAACACAACTTCTAGTAGTAGAGAGCCCGTACAATGAGCATATGGGCCTGGCATTACCCCTTGAAAGGAAGTGTTGCTATGGCGAATTTTGGTTGGGTCTATCCCCATTTTGCGGATTGTGTCCTGGTATAGCAGGTTTAGATCACTACCGCCGTCGATGAGGACTTGTGTAAATTGGAGTCCGTCAATTATCGGATCTAATATCAAGGCAGTCCATCCTGCATTCCGTATACTTCTAGAGTAATCCTGATGGTCGAAGGTGATTGGTTTTAACAACCAGTTGCGGGACTCCTCTGGGATAGGCCGTATGGCGCGTACCTCTATGGGCACCGCTCTATTTTTCCCTTTTGTCACGTGAAGTGAGTTTACTATTTTGACTTCTTGCGGGAAATTCTTTTGTTTTCCGGTGCTCTACTTGTGGGGTTCGTCATCATCCTCGCTTGGTGTGTCGAGCCCCTTGTGTTCGGTGTTGAGTTCGCTGGACTGCTTGAAGACCCAACAATCTCTGTGGGTATGGTTTGCAGGCTTCCCGAGAGTACTGTGGATTTGGCATATCTTGTCCAAGATTTTGTTTAAGTTAGATAGCTCGTCCCTGTTATCCTTAAGGGGCAGTTTTTTATGATTCTGCCGAGAGCTTTTGAATCCGGCGTTGACTGTCGTGCTCTTCGGGATGTTTCCCTTGGTCCGGCACTGGTCCTTGCTGCGTCGCGGTTTCCCGTTTCCATCTCTGACTTTGGATGTACTTGGGTCACTGGTACTGCATCTTGCCAGCCAGCTATCCTCTCCCGCGCAAAAGCGAGTCATGAGGGTTGTTAATGCGGCCATTGTTCTTGGATTTTCTTGGCCGAGGTGTCTGGCGAGCCATTCGTCTCGGACGTTGTGTTGGAAAGCTGCTAAGGCTTTGGCGTCCGGATAGTCGACTATTTGGTTCTTTTTAGTAAGGAATCTGTTCCAGAATTTTCGGGCTGACTCTCCGGGTTGTTGAGTTATGTGACTTAAATCGTCTGCATCCGAAGGTCGGACATAGGTCCCTTGAAAATTTGCCCGAAAAGCATCCTCGAGCTCTTCCAAACTTCCAATGGTGTTTTCAGGCAGGCTTTTGAGCCAATGCCGGGCTGGCCCTTTGAGCTTGAGGGGTAAGTATTTTATGGCATGGAGGTCATCTCCTCTAGCCATGTGTATGTGGAGGATGTAATCCTCAATCCAGACTCTGGGGTCTGTTGTTCCGTCGTATGCCTCTATGTTTACGGGCTTGAATCCCGCTGGGAATTAATAATCCAGAACCTCATCGGTGAAACATAGGGGGTGTGCGGCACCTCTATATTTAGGTGTACCGTAGCATTCGGATACTTGATGTGTTGCATTGCTTACTAGAGCTTTCTTTCTTGGCCCGTAGATAGATCTAACTGGGCCATCTCTTTGATGCGAATCCGTGTGCGGATCGCGTGCCGGCTTGTGTGCGGTGCCGTTTGCCGCTCTATGTTTGCCATGGGGTCGTCTATCCGACCGGGTGGTCTCCTTGTTTTTTGATTGCGGGGGCTCTACGGCCTCCTCATCAAATTCGGGCAGTAGTTTTCGCTTCGGGTAGCTCTTCGTTCGGCGACTATCGCCGTATCTGTCTACGGTGTTGAGTACTTTGCTCCATATGATTCTGAGCACATCTTCCACTGTTTTGAGCTTCCGCTTCTGCTTTTTCAGGCTACGCGCAGTGGCGACGAGCCTTCTGTGGAGGTTCTTCTGCTCCAGCAACTTGTCCGGCGTTAGATCGTCTGGACTGTTATCTTCACCGGGGACGGATTGTTTATCCAGGTTGTCCTGTTCGGACGGTTGCGCGATGGCATGTTCATCGTCCACTGGTTCGCCCTGCTCTATGGCTGGGTCTGTATGGCTGCTGTCTTTGTCGGGGCGGGATTTTGAGCGGCACTTACGTCACCGTTTTGACTGCTTTTCGGGGGAATGATCCCTCGTGGCGTCCTGTTGTTCCTCCTCGTCGCTTCCTTTAGGTGTGTCACCATGTATAGATCGTGAGATGAGGTGGTTGTCCAGTGCCTTATAGGTGCTGGTTCATGCTTACCTCCTACATCGTCGTCCATACCGTCGATGTCTTCGGAGTCGAAATTGAGCACGTCGTTTAAACTTTCGACAGTGGCTACGAAGTGGGTGGTGGGTGGGCTTTGAATTCCTTCGTCATCCGCATCCCAACCTTGCTGACCATAATCCGCCCAGGGCTCTCCTGATAAAGAGAGAGACTTTAGTGAATTCAGGATGTCGCCAAAGGGCGAGTGCTGAAAGATGTTCGCGGTGGTGAACTCCATGATCGGCACCCAATCGGATTCGATCGACAGGGGCGCGGAAGGTTCGGAGTCCGGAGAGGAGTCTGACACCTTGGAGTCACGAGCTTCACAAAGGACAGGGTTGGTGTTCGGTGCAATCGCCGTAGAGATAGCAGCCCCCAAGGAGGTGTCTAGCCACTCGTCCTCGATCGGCGCAGTCGGCTCAGAGCTAAAGGTCGGAGTGGACACTTGTGCGGCCTCCAGGGCACTGTCCGGCGACAGAGCTAGATCATGCCCATCGTGACAGTGTGGCGCGCATGGCTGTGGCTCGAACCCGTCGGAGATCAAGTCTCTGCGGACGTCAGCCGTATAGTACAAACTTTCAAATCTGACCTGATGGCCAGGGGCGTAGCTTTCAATCTGCTCCAGATGGCCAAGCGAATTGGCCCGTAGTGCAAAGCCGCCGAATACGAAGATCTGTCCGGGGAGAAAAGTCTCACCCTGGACCGCATCGTTGTTGATGATCGGAGGAGCCATCCGGCCTAAATATGACGACACAGAGGAACTCTCAATGAAAGCACCAATGTCGGTGTCAAAACCGGCGGATCTCAGGTAGGGGGTCCTGAACTGTGCGTCTAGGCAGATGGTAACAAGAGACAAGGGACACGATGTTTTTACCCAGGTTCGGGCCCTCTCGATGGAGGTAAAACCCTACTCCTGCTTGATTAATATTGATGATATGGGTAGTACAAGAGTAGAGCTAGAGGCTAAACCCTAGAAGCTAGCCTATGGTATGATTGTTGTTCGTCCTACGGACTAAAACCCTCCGGTTTATATAGGCACCGAAGAGGGTTAGGGTTACATAGAGTCGGTTACAATGGTAGGAGATCTACATATCCATATCGCCAAGCTTGCCTTCCACGCCAAGGAAAGTCCCATCCGGACACAGGACGAAGTCTTCAATCTTGTATCTTCATAGTCCAGGAGTCCGGCCAAAGATGATAGTTCGGCTATCCGGACACCCCCTAATCCGGGACTCCCTCATCTACGAAAGATAATGGGACAAGAGTCATCTTGTGGGGAACCAAGAACAATAAAATCAATAGGGTATTTTATTTTCCCACACAAGACTTCAACATCTCTAACAATCCCAATTGGTGATATAGTACCTCTATTAGCAAGCTTAATAGTAACATCTATGTCTTCTAGTTCAGTGGGTGCTATATCATTCATAATTTCTTGATATAAGGAAAAAGGAATAGCACTCACACTAGCACCTATGTCTCATAAACCATGATAATAGTCACCTCCTATCTTAACTAAGACAACAAGCATGCCAACAACAGGTCTATGTTCATCTTTTTCATCTGGTTTGGCAATTCTAGCAGCTTCAGCACAAAAGTAAATAACATGACCATCAAAATTATCGACCAAGACATCCTTAACCATAGCAACACTACGTTTAACTTTGATTTGTTCAGCTAGTTTAGGTGTTCTAATATAACTTTTGTTGACCATAGTTGAAACTTTAGCATGTTCCTTCATCCCAACCGGGAAATGTGGTTTTTCAATCTAAGCAGTGGGAACAACTGGGTCAACATTATAAATGATAGTTTCTTCTTTAGCTTTCACCGGTTCTTTAATTGGTGTATGATATTTGAACCACTTCTCCTTAGGAAGATCAACATGAGTAGCAAAGATTCACAAAAGGAAGCTACTATCTCAGAGTCAAGTTCATATTTAGTGCTAAACTTTTGAAAAGCATTGGTATTCATTAAAGATTTAACATAATCAAACTTAGGATCAATACCTGATTCTTTACCTTCCTTGAGTTCCCAATCTTCAGAGTTGCGCTTAATTCTTTCTTCATAAAAGAACTAGTACAAGAAGTATCGATTATGGATTGATCATTACGAGAAAGCCAAGCATAATAATTTCTCTTGAGAGCTCATGATTGGGGAATGAATATAACATTGACTTAAGCCTCCCCTAAGCTAGAGCGGTACTTTCTCCTTTACGAGGCCAAAAATTACATATATAATTCCGATCACGATGAAGTAGATGCATAGGATATTTTTTTTGATGGAATTCTAATTTCAACCGATTCTAGTTCCAAGTTCCAATATTATCGCATAGCCTATACCATTCCAATGCCTTTCCCTTCAAAGATAAAGGGAAAACCTTATTCTTAGCTTCATCTCTGGGTAAACCTACAAGCTTAAACAATCCACAAATTTCATCCACATATATTAAGTACATAGCAGGATGTTCAGTTCCATCTCCTGCATAAGGATTAGCTAGCAGTTGTTCTATAATACCTGAAGGAATTTCATATTCAATATTTTTAGTAGGAGCAGTAGGTTGAGGGGCAACTAATTTTGGTTCCAGTCGAAGTGAAGATACCTCGAACAAACCCCTCAAAGGATTGTTTTCCATAGTAATAAGTGACAATAAATTTCAGCATGTAGTAATTTTTTCCATACCAATTTCCACTTACCAGGAGCGCTTCACTCCCCGGCAACTGCGCTAGAAAATAGCCATGATGACCCACAAGTATATGGGATCAATTGTAGCCTTTTCTATAAGTAAGAGTGTCGTACCCAACGAGGAGCAGAAGGAAATGACAAGTGGTTTTCAGCAAGGTAATGTCTGCAAGTGCTGAAATTGTAAGTAACAGAGTAGTTTGATAGCAAAATAATTTGTAACGAGCAAGTAACTATAGTGGAAATAAAAGTGAATCAAGGTAGCCCAATCCTTTTGAGGAAAAGGACCGGCCAAAACGGTCTCTTATGATAAGCAAAGTGTTCTTGAGTGTACACAGGAATTTCATCTAGTCACTTTCATCATGTTGGTTTGATTCATGTTCACTACTTTGATAATTTGGTATGTGGGTGAACCGGTGCTTAGATGTTGTTCTTACTTGAACAACCTCCTACTTATGATTAACAACCTCGCAAGCATCTACAACTACGAGAAAAGTATTAATAATAAATTCTAACCATAGCATTAAACTTTGGGATCCAATTGGTCCCTTACGGAATAGCGCATAAACTAGGGTTTAAGATTCTGTCACTCTCGCAACCCATCATCTAATAACTACTCCACAATGCATTCCCTTAGGCCCAAATATTGTGAAGTGTCATGTAGTCTATGTTCACATGACACAACTAACATATCATCAAAATATCGAACACATATCAAGTTCACATGATTACTTGCAACACGATTTCTCCCGTGACCTCAAGAACAAAAGTAACTACTCACAAATGATAATCATGCTCAAGATCAGAGGGGTATTAAATAGCATGATGGATCTGAACATATAATCATCCACCAAATAAACCATATAGTAATCAACTACAAGATTTAATCAACACTACTAGTCACCCACAAGCACCAATCTATAGTTCCGTGTCGGGGAGGCTGATCCACGAACACCTATGGGGACCGGCGGACCGGGCCCCTTTCGGTTCGGCGGGGGGCGGAGATCGTATGAAGAGCGGATCGAGGCGAAGCACACGAGCCATTTACCCAGCTTCGGAGCCCTCCGGAGAGATAATATTCCTACTGCTACTTGTCTGATTGTATTGAGTTCTTTCTCGGGAGCGCTGAGTGCTACAGTACACACGAGCTGCTAACGAGACCGAGCGTGGGTGTTTTCTGGTTTCCAGCCGAATGAACCCCACCCCTCTCTACATTGCGCATGGGCCTCCTTTTATATGCTCAAGGGTCACCGACAGGTGGCAATGCAGACAAGGGCAAAAATGGAAAAGGAGTTGTGGTTGGTACAACAACCTGTACAGTGTATCATACCTAACCCTGACGGCAGGGGACAAAGGCATTAAATGCCCGTCTGCGTCGCCCAAATAGTGCAAACAGGGACCGTCAGGGACGCCATCGCTTGCCACGATGGCAATCTTGTCAGCGTCGCTCGCCACCTCGCACCGCTGGCTGCAAAGCCTCTTGCCACGCGTGCCTGGAAAGACCCCAAGGCGACACGTTGGTAGATGTGCTGGAGCGTGGGTACAGAGTGGTAGCCTGCCGCGGCCGTTGTCTTGCCACGTCCGGAAGCTTGTCGCTCGCCGGGCCTTGCCGGGACGTGCGACGCGTCGCGGCAAGTTCCTTGAAATGCCTTGGTTGGCCTTCCCGGCAAGCTCCTCTTGCTGGGGCCTTGTCTCCTTGGCTTAAATACTTTGTTCTTGAATGGCTCCGAAGGAACCACGGATGGCCTTGGCGGTCACCCGGCAAGCCTTGCCGCGGGGTGCTGCAACTGCCCGTGCACAAGTTCGGGATACTAGGGTACCCCTACTATAGTACACCGACAGGAGCCCCCGGGCCTGGGCCACACACGGTGCCGAGCGCTGTTGGGCCAAGCCCAAAACAGGGCACGGGCACACGCGGCCTGGGTTACGCCGTATCCTACTCCGTATCCACCGCGCCCTCCCCGAACGGCACGCGTTGAATGCGGCATCATGGGAGAGATCGTGGGTGGTTTCTTTATTCGGAAGGACGAAACGCCCGCCCCCTCCCTCTTTATAAGCAGGGGAAACAGGGGCAGTTCGTCCATCTCACCGGTTGCCAATCCACTCTCGGAAATCTCCGCCGCTCCCCCCTTCTTCTCAAAGTTGAAAGAGAGCAGCGCTCCGCCCCCCATTGCCACCAGCACCACCAATGCCGTCGATCTCCCCCGCCACCTCCGCCATGGCTCCGAAAGCCGACAAGGGAAAGGGCATGAAATCGATCGAAGCGCAGCGGCTCGCGGCGCTGCGAAAGGAGCGGGCCATCTTCCCCCCTCAGCTCGGCGCGAAGGAGCTGAGGGAGTACTACTACCTCTTCTGGTCGACGGAGACGCAAGCGCATCCGCGCACGAAGGTACTCCCGGCTGCCGCTTCTGAACTGGCTCCAAACGGGTACCCCTTCTTCGCGCTGTTCTTCTACTGCGGACTCTGCCCGCCCTTCTCTGAATTCTTCTATGACATCATGAACACCTACGGGTTCCGCCTCCTTGACTTCACCCCCAACGCCGTTCTGACCATGGCAGTTTTCGCACATCTCTGCGAAAACTTTGTCGGAGTCCATCCGAACGTAGCCCTTTTCGCCACTTCTTTATGCCCCGAGTCGAGAGAGGAGAGCATCTTGCCGGCGGGATCGCCTGGATCTCGAGAGTCGGCAAGAAGGAAGCTTATCTGGAGGGAGAGCTCCGCAACAAGTGGGAGGAATGGAGAGCAGAGTGGTGCTAGATTGTCGAGGAGAACCCGCAGCCATTTACTGCCCTGCGCCAAGCCCCAATAGTGCATGGCAATGATTGGAGCAATGTGGCCCCGGAAGACAACAGGCTGAAGATTGCCGTCACCCGGATCCTACGCCTCGGGCTTGCCGGGCTCACCGTAGGCGCCGTTGGCGCAGATTTTCTTCGCCGCCGCATTGCCCCCCTGCAGGAGAGGAGGAGACCCGCCTGGGAGTTCCAGAACTCGGCAGATATCATGAGGCTGCGCCCGGGCCTCAACTTCAACTTCACCATCCTGGAGCTGGACGCGATGCTTCTGGAGCTGTGCAAGCGCGATCCTCAACATCCACTCATGTTGCCGAGGGGTGTCGTTCCTTTCTGCAACAACTCCTCGCTCGACCGCATCCGCGCAATGATGCCGCTGTGCGACTCGCACGGAATCGTCCCGACTTGGCAAGAGCCTGCAGACGATGTCGTGCGGGATTTCTTCGACGGCTTGGTAGAAGTGCTGGTCCGCGCCGACGAACAAAAGAGCCTCACCCGCGACACCACCGATGATGAGATGCAGCGCATCACCACCAGGCTGGAAGAGGCGGCAGCAGCCGCTGCCGCGGGCGAGTTTGGATTCACCGTGGAGGAGGCAGAGGCAGCAGAGGCGGCAAGCCTTGTCGAGCGAGAGGAGTTCGCCGGCGAGGAAGAGCTTGCCAGGCCCGAAGATGAGTCGATCGAGCCCGCCGAGGGAGAGCTTGTCGGGCCCGAACCTTCAGACAGCTTGCCGCAAGCGGAGCCCCCAGCTCCACCAAGAAGGCGTCTCCGCAAGGCCGGGGATGTAGCGGGGCGGCAAACGAGTCAACAGCCGCCGTGCCGCGTGAAACGCTCTACCGCGGCAAGCACTGTTGCCGCGGGAGCGCCTCACGCCGCTGCGGCAACTGGGGCGGGGTCTTCCCGGTCCACTGCTACTGCCCCCACCAAGCGGGCAAGGGAACCTACTCCTCCGCCTCGTCGCACCGGAGGCGAGCCGGACTTCGATCTCTCCGCGCTCAGCTCCGATGAGGAAGAAGAAGAGTAAGATTCTTTGTTGTTCTTGTAACTCTTCAATTTTGTTGCTTTGTCTTGTATCTGATTTGCTTTACCCTGAACCTATTCCTTTTCAGGACGCTGGCCCAGAGAGCGGCGAAGAGAGCCAAGGCCCCGGTGATTGTCATCGAGGACGACCCCACCGCGACGGCAGAGGACATGTCCGAGACCACCTTGTCGGACCCGGCAACCATCCCTCAAAGCAGCCCCCAGAGCAGCCCTCCACGTAAGTATATGGTTTACTTCATGCTGTCAGGCGCGCATGGGTGCTCTCTCTTTGTTGATATCTGATTGCTGGTTTGTGTAGGAGCAGAGCAGCCTCACCAGGAGTGCCCGGAAGCCGCTCCTGAAATGCCTTCTGCTTCGACTACACCGCCAAGGGAGGATTCCCCGGCAAGGGAGCGTTCTCCGGCATGGGAGAAATCTCCGGCAAGGGACAATTCTCTGGCAAGGGACATCGCCAGTGATCCTCCGGTGGTTGAGACCTCGACCGCAGATCCTAGCACAGGTAATCATCTTTGCCTGAAAACTTCCCTTGGGTTCTTCTTCTTATTATTTTCTTTTTGGATATTTTGCTTGACTTTTCTCCCCTTTCGGTTCGTCAGATCCATCTGCCGCGGAGCCAATGGAAACCGAGGTCACCGGCGAGGAGAACGCGCGCAGCAACACCGACGACGCCGTTGCCACCGAAGGAGAGGCCGGCGCTGATGATCCCGCCAGCGAAGAGGCCGCCAAAGCTGCCGCCGCAGAAGCTGGCAAGGGATCCGGCGATCGCACTGACAGCCCCGAGGCCGCAGGAGCGCCAGGCGCTGCGCCGACCGCCGATCCCTCCGCCGCTGTTGCAGAGCCAGGCTCCGAAGAGCCCCAGCCCGGTGCCTACTTGAAGGCCGGCGATGGCATCTTCATCAAGCTCCCCTGGGCGTCAAGCTCCAGGGCGCCGGTCGAAGGAGAGATTCTGGATGGAGAGGTGCTCGCCTCCGCTGGGCTGACGTTGGTCGACGCGCCTAGCAGCAGCAGCGACGAGCCTGAGGAGGAGCGGCTGCTGCGGAAGCTGCTGTCGCTCTACCGCGCCCGACAAGCCAAGCTGGCATCCCGAGAAGCACTTGTCGTGAAGGCGGGAGTGGACATCGAGAAGCGCGCGGAGGAGCTCCAGGGTCTCAGGCAGGAAGCCCTCCGGTCCCTAGCGGAGGAGCGGGAGCAACTTCTCGAGGAGCGTAAAGCCTTCCTCCTCATGAAGGCTGAAGTTGAAGAGCAACAGCGGCTCGCTGCCGAGAAGCTGTCTGCACAGGAAGGTGAGGTGGCGCAGCGGAAGGTGAACCTTGACAGCCACGAGGAGGAGCTTGCCACGCGCGAGCAAGCAATTGGCGGGGCTCTCAAGGAGGCAAGGGATGCGGCCGCAGCTGCCGAGGCCGCCAAGAAGGAGCTGGAGACGAAGGTGGCGCAGCTGGAAGCCGATCTCAGGGCGAGCGGCGAGGAGCTTGCCGCGCTCAAGTGTGAGCGCGAGAAGGACGCTGCCGCTCATGGTGAGCTGCAGGGTCTTCTCGCTGAGAGGAGCAAGGAGCTCAGCGCCGCCAAGGATTCCAATGCAGATCTCGAGTTGAAGCTGGCTACTTTGACTCAGACGCTGGACGACGCCAGGGAGCGGGAGGTGGCCTTGTCGGAGAAGATCAAGGCCGACGAGGCGCTGCTGGCGAGTGCTGCTGCCGCCCAGGATACTTTTAGGGAGACTGTGGAGCACTGGACCGAGGGTCTGGTGAATGTTGCCACAGCCATCAACGGGGAGCTGGCGCAGCTAGGGATGGAGGATCTCGGGTACTCCTCCGATGAGCACCTCCAACCAAGCGCCAAGCTCAGCTTGTTCTTCAAAGGCGTGGCGACGGCCCTCCAGCGACTCCGGGAGAAGATCCCAAAGCAGCTGGCTGACGAGTCGCGCAAGATCTGCGCGGGGGTTCTTCAGAAGGTGCTGGTGAAGGTGGCCTTCCGCAACCCAGGCCTCAACCTCACCAACGTCCTCAGGTCCCTGCCGCCGGATGCTGATCTGGAAGTGCTCAAGGCCCTTGTCGCACCCATTGTGGACAAGGTGAGCGAGATCAAGAGGGTTGAGGGTGATCGCGTAGACTAGGCCGCCCGTTTTCTCTTTTTCCTTGTCGCTGCTGGTCATGTCACGAGAACAATCTGTTAGAGCTGCGACAAGTTATCTTGTAATATGACTCTATTTTGTGTAGAGATTGCTATGTTATCTCCTTTACTTGATTCCTTCCTTTGTATGTTTTTGCCCCATGCTTTTAGGGAACTTGTCGGTGCAGACACCTTAGCCGCGAGCGCTGAGTGCGGGACGTCAGCAGCCTGCTGGCGGTGCCTCTACCGGCAAGAAACCTTGTCGCAACTAGTCGCAGCTCACTTAAATTGTTGAGAGGACTCAAAACAAAGTAAGGGCGCAACTAGCTTCGAGTTGGTTCCTCCGCGCACAGGTTTTCCATACAAAGTGCGGTCGTTCGAGGAAGATAACTTAAAATTTTAAAACTGATTGCTCAAACTTTGGCAACTTAGCTTTTCTGTCGTTTGCTTGCTTTCCGGTAAGGCGAAAGTTCCTTGAACGATGCCTGGTCCACACCATTATCTTATCCTTTCCCCCCGGCAAACTTGTGGGCGAGGGAACCTTCCTTCCTTTGAGAAAGAGAAAGAAGAGAAAATAAAGATATGGAGCCTTACGGCTCGTTATCGCTTACCGGGGGTAGGTGCTACACAAAGTGTCAAATAACGCATGCCAAGAAATAGTGTAAAGCATGAAATTGACAAGATGTGCGGAGCACATGAGCTTTACTTATGCACGGGTTCTGCGCTCGGCTTTGTACAAAGGATTACATGCAACATCGGCAAGACTTGTACAAAAGGTGGTTGCCGGAACGGGTTCCGGCAACCGCGCCCTATGGGTCAAACTTACGAAGATGCTCAATGTTCCAGGAGTTGCTCACCGGAATGCCATCTTCGGTCTCAAGGCGGACAGCACCAGGCCTAGTGACTCATTTCACCCGGTAAGGGCCTTCCCACTTTGGCGTCAACTTGTTGGAATTCTTGGCGGACTGAACGCGCCGAAGAACAAGGTCGCCTTCCTCGAAACTTCTGGCATTAACTTTGCGGCTATGGTAGCGGCGCAAAGCTTGCTGGTATCGAGCAGCTCGTACAGCAGCCTGAAGATGGTCTTCCTCAAGGAGCAGCGTGTCGTCTTGTCACAACTGATCTTGCTCAAGCTCATCATAAGCGAGCACTCGAGGTGACCCGTATACGAGTTCCGTGGGGAGAACTGCCTCTGCTCCATAGACTAGAGCGAAAGGTGTCTGGCCAGTGGCTCGATTTGGCGTCGTCCTAATCGACCAAAGAACCACCGGCAGCTCCTCAATCCAGTTCTTTCCGCACTTGTGCAGCCTGTCGAAAGTCCTGGTCTTGAGCCCGCGCAGCACTTCAGCATTCGCCCTCTCCGCTTGACCGTTGCTTCTCGGATGAGCAACAGAAGCAAAGAAGACCTTGGCGCCAAGATCTTGGACGTACTGCATGAAGGTGCGGCTCGTGAATTGCGTGCCATTGTCGGTGATGATCCTATTAGGGATCCCGAAGCGGCAAACAATCGACCTGAAGAACTTGACTGCTGACTGTGTTGTCACCTTCCTCACTGCTTCCACTTCCGGCCACTTTGTGAACTTGTCGATTGCAACGTACAAGTACTCAAAGCCCCCGACAGCTCGGGGAAAGGGGCCGAGGATGTCGAGCCCCCAGACCGAAAATGGCCAGGATAAAGGGATCGTCTGGAGAGCTTGAGCTGGCTGGTGTATCTGTTTGGAATGGAACTGGCATGCTTCACACTTGGTTACTTGTGTAGTTGCATCCTGGAGGGCTGTCGGCCAAAAGAAACCTTGCCGGAACGCTTTGCCGGCAAGTGCTCTTGCGCCAATGTGGTGACCACATATGCCTCCATGTATTTCTGCCAACAGCTTTTGTCCGTCTTCCCGGTGAATACACTTCAATTTCACGTTGTTGAGTCTTCTTCTGTACAGTGTGTTGTCGACAAACTGGTACATACTTGACTGCCGGGCTACTCTTTCCGCTTCTTCTTACTCTTCAGGAAGTTCTCCTGTCTGAAGGAAACGGACAATCTGCTGAGCCCATGCTGGAGCTTGCGGCTCGACAACAAGGACTAAAGGCACATCTGCTGCTGCGGGAACATCCGCTTCTACGGCAAGAACCTGCGGCTCAGCCGGAGCTTGACGTTCCCCGGCAAGCTTGCCGGAGCAAAACTTGTCGGGAGCGTCTGCTTCAACGGAACAAACCCTAAGGCTTACCGGAGCAGACTGCACCTCAGCACCTTTGGTGTTGATCCTGAGGACCTTCTTGGCGGCGGCTTCGGGGAGCTCTGCCGGAAAACAGTCATCAGAAATCAACTTCCTCTTCTTTCCATGTCTAATTGATGGCGTTACAGATGGTTGAGTCAGCTTGAGCACAAAGATCCCTGGTTCCACAGGTAACTTAAGTGCGGCGCACTTCGACAGGCTATCAGCAATGTCATTCTGAGCTCTTGGAACATGTTCCATCTGTAGGCCGTCAAAGTGCTCTTCTAGCTTTCTCACCTCATCAACGTAAGCTTCCATCAACGGACTCTGATAATTCTTGTTCACTTGGCGGACGACAAGCTGTGAGTCACCCCTGACAATGAGTTTCTTGATCCCAAGGTCTGCTGCGATCCTCAGACCGGCAAGCAAACCTTCATACTCTACGGTATTGTTCGTTGCTTGCTCCTTGGGAAAGTGCATCTGGACTACGTACTTGAGGTGCTCTCCGGTGGGTGCAACAAGTAGCACGCCCGCACCGGCGCCTTGCAGCGAGAAGGCACCATCAAAGTACATCAGCCACTCTTTGCTTGCTTTGTTGACGGGGATGCTCGTCTCTGGAATTTCTTCATCTTGTGTTGGCATCCATTCTGCTATGAAATCTGCCAATGCTCTGCTTTGGATAGTTGAAGTGCTCTCAAACTTGAGGCCAAAGCTTGACAGTTCCAGTGCCCACTCGACAATCCTGCTTGTTGCTTCTGGATTTTGCAGTATCCTCTTCAGCGGAAAACGAGTGACGATTGTGATCTCATGTGCTTGGAAGTAATGGCGCAGCTTTCTCGAGGCCATGAGAAGGCCGAAAAGCAATTTCTGCACACCAGAGTACCTTGACCTAGCCCCCTACAGAAGGGAACTAACAAAGCAAACTGGGCGCTGCACCATTCTTTTCTGCATCTTGTCACGCTCCTGCGCAGATCTATCTTTGTCGGGACCAGAGCTTGTCGGTGAAGCCCCTTGCTTGTCGCTGGATGCATCTGCCGTGGTTGCTGGCTCATCATCTGCCTCCCTGTCCGCTACTAACGCAACACTAACCACTTGATTGGTTGCCGCTATATATAGCAGCAACTTCTCTTGTGGCTTAGGTGCGACAAGTGTTGGAGTGGAGGACAGGTATCTCTTTAAGTCCTGCAGTGCAGCCTCCGCTTCCCGAGTCCATTTCATTGGACCTGCCTTTTTCAATATTTTGAAAAACGGCAGGGCGCGCTCAGCAGACCTAGAGATAAACCTGCTGAGAGCAGCTACGCAACCGGCAAGCCTTCGTACATCCTTGACGCGCTTTGGTGCTTCAATCTTCTCAATGGCCTTGATCTTGTCGGGATTGGCTTCAATTCCCCGCTGAGACACGAAGAACCCGAGAAGCTTGCCGGAAGGGACTCCAAACACACACTTCTCGGGGTTAAGCTTGAGGTTGATCTTGCGCAGATTTGCAAAGGTTTCGTCTAAATCTTGAATCAGAGTTGCCTTGTCCTTGCTCTTGACCACTATGTCATCCATGTAGGCTTCCACATATCTGTGCATTTGCGGCTCAAAAGCGTCATGGACTACCCTCGCAAATGTTGAACCAGCATTCTTTAAACCGAAGGGCATCCGTACGAAACAGTATGTGCCACATGGGGTGATGAATGCGGTCTTCTCCTCATCCTCTTCTGCCATGAAGATCTGATGGTATCCTGAGTATGCATCAAGAAATGAAAGCAAGTCACATCCGGCCGTGGAGTCAACAATCTGGTCGATGCGCGGCAAGGGAAATGGGTCTGTGGGACAAGCTTTATTGACATCGATAAAGTCGATACAAAGCCTCCATTTCCCGTTTGCCTTACGCACGACTACAGGATTGGCCAACCACGTAGGATGGAGCACTCCTCTGACAAGGCCTGCTGCTTCCAATTTCTTGATTTCTTCTGCAATGAATTCTTGGCGCTCCACTGCCTGCTTCCTGACTTTCTGCTTGATGGGCCGCGCATGAGGACAGACGGCAAGATGGTGCTCGATTACTTTCCTGGGAACACCGGGGATGTCAGACGGTTGCCACGCAAATACATCGACATTCGCCCGCAGGAAAGCGACGAGCGCGCTTTCCTATTTAGGGTCGAGAGTGGCACTAATGGTGAAGGTACCACCAGTGCCATCCTCCTTGGCGGACACCCTCTTGGTCCCTGGTGGAGCTGCCATTGTCCTCTTACACTTGCCGGTGGAGTTCAATGGTGCGTCCTCGACGGTAGCGCAGCACTCCGAAGAGGTGCGCTTGCCGGAGTGGGCATCAGAACTCTTGCCGGACTTGGTCTTCTTCTTCGCCCCGGGAGCTTCAACGGCAAGTGACTTGCGATCTGTTGCGGCTGCTGCTTCCCAGTAGATCTTGTCGGCGCACATAAGAGCATCCTTCTTGTCGCCAGGGACAGAGATGACACTTATCGGGCCTGGCATCTTCAGTATGTTGTATGCATAATGAGAGGCTGCCATGAATTTGGCGAGTGCTGGACGGCCTAGTATCCCATTGTAAGGTAATGGAAAATCAGCAACGTCAAAAGTGACCCTCTCAGTCCTGAAGTTCAACTCGCTGCCAAATGTCACTGGCAACGTGATCTTTCCCTTCGGCTTGCTTCTTCCCGGATTGATTCCTTGGAATGTGCCGGTCTCTTCGAGCTCGCCATCAGGGATCTGGAGTTTCTGGAGTACCGCGGAGGAGATCAGGTTCAAGCCGGCCCCGCCGTCAACTAGCATCTTAGTGACCTTGAGGTTGCGAATAGTTGGTGAAACCAACATCGGCAAGCACCCGACTGCAGTTATGCGATCAGGGTGGTCCTCAATATCAAAGATGATAGGCGTGCTGGACCATTTCAGAGGCTTGCGTGACTCGATGGGTGGTTCTGCTGCATTGACTTCCCGCACCCACTGCTTGAGCTGGCGGTGTGAAGTATGTAGAGAAGCACCACCGTCAACGCACAGGACCTCTGTGGCTTTCTGGAACTCCTGCTCATCGGTCTCATCATCATCCATATCTTCATCGTCGTCGTCATCTTCATCCTTGTCGCGGCCGCGGGGAGGTCTGTCTCCTTGCCGCTGCTTGGCCTTGCCGCGGCGTCCTCCTCGGCCGGGACGTTTCTTGCCGGCTCCTCCAGCACCTTCCTGGGCTTTCTCTTTGTCGCGTCGCTCGTATTCAGCCTTTTGCTGCTCAACAAGTTGCTCGACCTTCTTGCAGCTCTGGAGGTCATGGCCCTTGGTGCGGTGGATCTTGCAGTACTGCTGGTTGGTGATGTCCTTCTTGTCGGCGACCGCCACAGCCTGGTGGTTGGTACCCACGGCAATCTCCTTGTCGGAGCTACCAGCTTTCGCTTTCTTGCCGGACTGCTCAACGACTAGCACCTCTTTGCCTTTCTTCTTTCTGTTGTTCCGCCGCCGGTTTTTCCTTGCCGGGGCAGTCTCCTCACTATCAGATCCTCCTGCTCCTATATTCTCTCCGGGGAATTTCCTCCCTTCCTCAGCACGTGCACACTTGTCGGCCAGGGCATATAGCTCACTGACGTCTCTGATCTTGCACATCGCCATCTCCTCCCGCATCCTGCGGTTTCGCATGTTCTGATGGAACGCGCTGATTACCGCGGCAGGGTGGACATCTAGGATGTTGTGCTGCATGTGGCTGAATCTCTGAATGTACTTGCGCAGGGGCTCTCCTTCCTTCTGGGCAAGCAGATGAAGATCGCTCTCGTGGCCATGAGGCTTGTGGCCGCCTGTAAAGGCGCCGACAAACTGATGGCATAGATCTGCCCAGGAGGATATGGAGTTGTCCGGCAAGTGCATGAGCCAGGATCTGACATTGGGCTTGAGCACCAGCGGGAAGTAGTTGGCAAGGATCTTGTCGTCTCGTCCCCCGGCAGCTTGCACCGCGATGGTGTAGATGCTGAGGAACTCCGACGGATGCGACTTGCCGTCGTACTTCTCTGGCACGTCTGGCTTGAAATTCTTCGTGCTGGGCCACTGGACTTGCCGCGTACGGCAAGTCGCCTACCGCGTACGGCAAGTCGCCTGGTTCCCTTGGCGCATGCACGTCGACAGAGGGCCCAGCGCCCTGGTCTGATTGACGTCGCGCTTCTTTTCGGCGCTCGATGTGAGTACGAGCGTCTTCTTGCTGTCGTTCGTGAAGAACTTGGCGCTGATCGCGACGAGCTCGTGGATCCGATGATGCGGTGGAGTCGCTGTCGAGGTGGATCCGGCGAGTCGGTGATCTTGGCCTTTGGGGTGGAGAGTGCATGGTGGCTGCACCTCCACCGGTTTCGTCGCCATCGGCTCGTGCTTGGCAGTCCTGCCGCGGCCGCGATGTACTCGGCTGCCGCGGAGTGGTAATCCAGGAGCAGTTGAGCTCGTGCCAAAGCTTCTGCTAGAGTGGTGGGTGGCAGTGGTGAACGGTGCGAGGAGCGGGATATGCTCGGACTTCTAACTATGTTTGAAGGAGCAGTATCCCGTCCAAGCGACCGTGTCTCGCTTGTGTCAGCATGTTGGCGTGCATGCTGGTCTTGAGCACCCCGAGATCCACCAGCTCGATCTTGGCCCAACAGACGTATGGTACTGCGAGTACCATGACGCTGTCGGTCCTGTGCCTCCTGAGATGGGCACGGAACATGTACGGACGCTGAGGTCTGCACAGCCTTGTCCTTGGACCTGGCAGCGTCGTGAGCTCCCTCGTCGATGTCCGTTCTTCCACCGGCGTCTACCCCACCACTCGTTTGCTCTGGTGGTGGTGGGATCGACGTGGACAGAACAGCTGCCGCCGAAGTCTTCTTCTTTGGTGGCATGTCGATGAAGAAGATGAAGATCTAGCTCATGTGAATCGCCAGATCAGGTTCACACAACCTCGATGCCCCCTACCTGGCGCGCCAAAGATGTCGGGGAGGCTGATCCACGAACACCTATGGGGATCAGTGGACCGGGCCCCTTTCGGTTCGGCGGGGGGCGGAGATCGCATGAAGAGCGGATCGAGGCGAAGCACACGAGCCGTTTACCCAGCTTCAGAGCTCTCCGGAGAGATAATACTCCTACTGCTGCTTGTCTGATTGTATTGAGTTCTTGCTCGGGAGCGCTGAGTGCTACAGTACACACGAGCTGCTAACGAGACCGAGCGTGAGTGTTTTCTGGTTTCCAGCCGAACGAACCCCACCCCTCTCTACGTTGCGCATGGGCCTCCTTTTATATGCTCAAGGGGTCACCTACAGGTGGCAACGCAGACAAGGGCAAAAATGGAAAGGAGTTGTGGTTGGTACAACAACCTGTATAGTGTATCATACCTAACCCTGACGGCAGGGGACAAAGGCATTAAATGCCCGTCTACGTCGCCCAAATAGTGCAAACAGGGACCGTCAGGGACGCCACCGCTTGCCACGATGGCAATCTTGTCAGCGTTGCTCGCCACCTCGCACCGCTGGCTGCACAGCCTCTTGCCACGCGTGCCTGGAAAGACCCCAAGGCGACACGTTGGTAGATGTGCTGGAGAGTGGGTACAGAGTGGTAGCCTGCCGCGGCAAGCGCCTTGCCGTGGCCGTTGTCTTGCCGCGTCTGGAAGCTTGTCGCTCGCCGGGCCTTGCCGGGACATGCGACGCGTCGCGGCAAGTTCCTTGAAATGCCTTGGTTGGCCTTCCCAGCAAGCTCCTCTTGCCGGGGCCTTGTCTCCTTGGCTTAAATACTTTGTTCTTGAATGGCTCCGAAGGAACCACGGAGGGCCTTGGCGGTCACCCGGCAAGCCTTGCCGCAGGGTGCTGCAACTGCCCGTGCACAAGTTCGGGATACTAGGGTACCCCTACTATAGTACACCGACAGGGGGCTCTCCTTCCTTCTGGGCAAGCAGATGAAGATCGCTCTCTTGGCCATGAGGCTTGTGGCCGCCTGTAAAGGCGCCGACAAACTGATGGCATAGATCTGCCCAGGAGGATATGGAGTTGTTCGGCAAGTGCATGAGCCAGGATCTGACATTGGGCTTGAGCACCAGCGGGAAGTAGTTGGCAAGGATCTTGTTGTCTCGTCCCCCGGCAGCTTGCACCGCGATGGTGTAGATGCTGAGGAACTCCGACGGATG